>NC_064432.1:24504748-24804748 GCF_023375975.1 Astyanax mexicanus
AGCCTTATATACAGTAATTACTGACTTTAAGTGAAAATAGTTTTCATATGCATTTTAAACGTGAAATAAATCTTATTATGCCTCACTGTAATTATGTCTTATAAAGCATTATGAGTGCTCTTTACTGGCTTTAAGTAAAGTGTGTTTTTCAATGCCTACAATGAGACATCATAACATTTACTTGTTTAAAAACACGTTTAAAACACACTTCTCTTTAAGCCAGTAAAGAGCACTCATAATGCTCTATAAGACATTACAGTGAGGCATAATAAAATTTACGTCACGCTTAAAAAGCATATAAAAACACTAATGCATTATACCAGAATATACCAAATCTGTGTTAATAGTGCATTGCAACACTACATTGTACAATGTACTTATAAACAGATATTATAAGGCATTATAAGCTGTTTCTTTATAAACCCTTATACTTTTATTAAGTTTATACTGTGTTATGAATGTCGCTGTAAGTACTTATGAGCAATTATACAGGCTTATTACATGCACTATAAGGTATTTTGTTGTGTCATAATGCATTATAAATGCATTCATAAGGCATTATGAATACAGGGTTCATAGGAAGTGTTACCAAAAAAAAAAAAGAACAATACTGCATTATTACAGTCTTTCTGTTCCCTGAATGCTTACGAACTGCATTATTGAGCCTGAGGGAAAGCAAAGCATTAACGAAAAATAACATATCGCCTTTTACAACAATGAATTGCTGAGTTATTCTTCTCCACATAATGACTTGGTGTGTTGCCAATCCATACCTTAATATTAAGCGTGTATTTCATTCCACACAGACATCAAAAAAATCAATAACCCTATAAATCCAATCAGCCGGACTTTGTAATAAATATATATATATATGACTGCAGTACACTAAACATATACAGTATATTAGGGGTCAGTTTTTTTTCAATGGAAAATATCAGTGCAACCATTGGTGCTGAAACAGATGTGCAAATGCACACAAATACACAGCTCATCTACTCACTATAGAAAAGTATTATAATTAATATAAACTATTAGCATCATGCCTAATGACGGGCCTGTTATTCTAGTATAGTATATAACCTTTCTGCTTTCTTCAGGAACATTGGGAGGACCTATACTATATATATATATATATTGATTTTATGATTTTATTAACTTCCCTTCCATCCTCCCATCCCTCATATATATATCCTTCCATATACTATATTTTACATGCACCACAAGTAAATTACAGCTAACAGACACAGAAACGTCTTTTAAGTCTCCTCAGATAGGAGCTAAATAACAGTGCTAGGAAGAGCATGCAGTTCATTCCTACGTTATTTGTGCGAATAACACATCAGTGTTATTTATATATACTTTACCCAGTAATTCAGAGCTAAGGAACAAATGGTTCGAATTAGTCTATGGAGGAAAAACATCAGCAGCCAAGTACAATTGAGATAGATAGGTGTATGTTTAAAACCCACCTCTGTAAGTGTGTAAGTAACTATAGCTTTAAATAGGATCTCCGGTGGATTTGGCGTTTTAAAGAGACTCTAAGACTAGGTCAGTGGCTGAAATGCACTTAGCAGGGCATTATTACACATGTTGTAAAGTAATATATAAACATTGTAAATACTGTTATTAGTGTAAAAATGTCTATTTTAAAACGTTTCTAACTGTTGTTTGTCTAGCTGTCTCCTAGTGTCGCAGTTCTGTTTGTTTGCATGTATAAATATTCATGAGCAAGAGCTGAAATCCTATAGTTTTTTTGTCACATTACCAAAAGTATCGTGATCATGAAAATACCAATAAATATCCATGATATTATTTAAGGGCCATATCGCCCACCCCTATACTGGACGTTACCTTTAAAACTGGATTATTTCGCTTGTCTCACACAGTTCCTACAGTATGTATTCGTGCTAAATGAATAGAAAATTCATATTTTCCCTATCATGCAGCTACAGTGCATCGCTAACGGCTAACGCTAACATCTGTAAAACCTGTAGCGAGTAATTAAATCCTGAAAGAAGAATCAAATTACACTTTTAAATGAATCACAATGCACAGTGCACAGTGTTCTGTGGACTGAACGGACTGAATAACCTGCACTTCCTCCCTCCCCCCATCCCTCTATTCGTCCGTCCGTCGCTCCAGCCGAGGTTGAGGAACACCTTTGGCGCCTTTGGTAGGACGGTAGGACATTTGCATAATTGCCTGGAACGTTAGATCAGGGGGTTTGGGAGTTTTATAAAGAAGGAAAAACGCTTTTACAGCCGTAAGTGAAGAAGCGAAACACAATAAACCCACAATCAGCAAAACTAACAATGGGAAAATCTAATCTGTGAAGTCTATGAAGGAGAAAGAGAGAGAGAGAGGACGAGCGAGCGAGGGAGGAAAAGAGAGAAAGAGAGAGAGAGAGAGAGAGAGACAGGCTGGAAATGAGTTTCCGCTCTAATACATCATCCTCTATTCTGTGGGAGCTATACGTCGCTGCTCGGCGGCCGCAGGGAAGCAGCAGCAGCAGCGCAGCATTATTAAAATGATACATGCGCTGACTTTAAACCCGGCAAGATCAAACGCTGCTGCCGCGGCGACGGAGAGGCGGAGCGAGGGAAGGGTGAAAATAAAAGAATAACCCCAGGGCTTAAAGCACAAACCTGCACAATCCAGCACAGGTATCGTACATCTGTTAGACCGGCAGTGAATTCAGGACAAGCGTACGCTCATATTCGCATATTCTCGATTTGAACTCCCTTACAAAACCTCAACCTTAACTAGGATTCTGACCCTGTGACCCGATTGGTGGGATTTGTCTGGAAGGAAGGAATATAACCCTGATAGATTGAGATCGTAGACCAACCTACTAGTGCATCTCAAAAAATTTGAGCACCATTGAAAAGCTACTTTATTTCAGTAATTCAGTTCAAAATGTGAAACTCATTATATAGACCAACAACCAACCAACCAAACCAAACAACCAATCCACCAACCCACCAACCTACCAATTCACCCATCAACCAATCCAACAACCAACACACTCAACAACCAAACAACCCACCCACCTATCCACTAACTAACTAACCAACCAAGCAAATCAACCCACATCAATCCACCAACCAACTAACCAACCAACCAAACCACATACCAACCAACCAACAAATCCACCGACCAACCCTTCTAATAACCCACCAACCAACTAACCCATCAACCAATCCACCAACCAACACCAACCAAGCATATAAACCAACACACCAACCAAGCATATAAACCAACCCACCAACCGACACCAAACAAGCAAATCAACCCACCCACCAACCAAGCCAATCAAACTATACAATATGGCTCACCACTACCAGAGGCAGTGGATTGGTGGGATTTGTTTGGATAAGAAGAAAAAACCTTGAGATCCCTATTGGATTATTTATTTAAGATGTTACTGCAAAGGCCAAAAGGCATAGTGTAGCCAAGCACAGCAATATTACATTCCTCTAAAATAAAAATAAAAAACTTTTTTTTTGAGATCTCAACCACTAACCCACCAACCAACCCATCCACCAAAGCACCAACCCACCCAGCCATCAACCCAATAACCAACCAACCCACCAAACCAACCCACCCAGCCATAAACCCAGTAACCAACCAACCAACCAAACCAATCCAACCAAGAAAATCAACCCAACAACCAATCAATCCACCAACCAACCCATAAACCAACCCACCAACCAACTAACCAACCAATCAACAAATCCACCAATGCAATCTACCAATCCACCAACCAACCATTACAAAGAGCAGCTGCAAAACACCTGAGCAGCAGTGAGACCATTCACACCTTAAAGGTGCCAAATACCATTCTAAAGGAAGCCACTCAGCAGCAAAACAAACACACCACTTCCTTCACTGCTTCTTCAGACTCTCCACCCACAGGATCTCAGTTAACAGCTGTGCTGAACTTATCAAGAGTTAATTACTTGAATTTCTTGTCTCTTAATAAAGTGTTTGAGAGCATCAGTTAAAGTAAAGTAGTGAAGAGGTAGAGTTACAGGTATACAGTGAATAGTGAATATTGGAGTAATGTTACAATGATGAAACTGGCACTCATCAGGACCGCCCCAAGAAAGGAAGAGAGAGAGTTTCCTCTGTTGCACAGGATAAGTTCTGATACAATGGAAAGTAAAACTGGCAAATTTACATTATGTTAGAGTAAAAACCAGCAAAATAAGATATGATGGGTAAATGGCATTTAGTAAATTTTAGTTTTATTCTTAGTTTAAAAAGATAAAAATTAAAGAATATAGAATAGAGCTAGGGCTAATGTTTAAAAGCACCATTAGATAGAAGCATGATTTTAAGTTCGGCACAAGAATATTGCTGAACTATAATTGTATTTAAAAACTGTGATTTTAATATTCTAAGGATTAATTTTTATTTGAATGTTATTTTAATGTTTGCAGGGTGTTGAGCACAGGGCAGAGATTTGCCCGCCCCCACGCCGAGCTGGAGCTACAGTAAAATCACCGGAACCTGATCCGGCGGCTCCGACCGGCCTTTTCCATGTAACCGGATCAATCAGAGTCGAGCCGGTCGAACACGATCCCGTCCACCCGAAACCCAAACCCTCAGTAAAGAGAGAGAGAGAGAGAACTGCAGCTCAGAGTACTGCTCGCACGCCCACCATCCCCACCAGCTGACTACCAACATCACCTGTCACACAGAGAGAGAGAGAGAGAGAGAGAGAGACAGAGAGGGAGAGAGATACAGAGAGAGAGAACTGAGAGAGAGAGAGAGAGAGAGAGAACTGAGAGAGAGAGAGAGAGAGAGACAGAGAGGGAGAGAGATACAGAGAGAGAGAACTGAGAGAGAGAGAGAGAGAGAGAGAACTGAGAGAGAGAGAGAACTGAGAGAGAGAGAGAGAGAGAGAGAACTGAGAGAGAGAGAGAGAGAGAGAGAGAGAGAGAGATACAGAAAGAAAGCATACAGTAGAGAAAGACAGAAAGAGAAAGTAAGAGTGAGGTAAAGAAAGAACATGAGGTAGAAAAAGATTAGGCTAAAGAATATATAAAAAGTGACGAAGAGAAAGAGAAAGTGAGACACAGAGAGAGAGTAAGAGAGAGATAGAGAGTGAGAGAGAACTGAGAGAGAGAGAGAGAGATAGAGAGAGAGATGAGGTAGAGAAATAGAAACAAGTTTAAGAGATGGGGATAGAGAGCGATAGAGAGAGAGAGAGAGACAGAGAGAGAGAGAGAGAACTGAGAAAGAGAGAGAGATAGATACAGAGAGAGAGAGATACAGAAAGAAAGCATGCAGTAGAGAAAGACAGAAAAAGAGTGAGGTAGACAAAAGGAAAAGAGAGAAAAAGAGAGAGGTAGAGAAAGAAAAAAAAAAAATGAGAGAGATAAAGAAAGAGAAAGAAAAAGGAGTGAAAGAGAAAGTAAGAGTGAAGTAGAGAAAGAACATGAGGTATAAAAAGATTAGGGTAAAGAATATATTTTTAAAAAAGTGGCGAAGAGAAAAAGAAATAGAGAGATAGAGAGAGTGAGAGAGAACTGAGAGAGAGAGAGAGATAGAGAGAGAGATGAGGTAGAGAAATAGAAACAAGATTAAGAGATGGGGATAGAGTAAGAGAGCAATAGATAGAGAGAGAGAGAGAGAGAGAGACAGAGAGAGAGCTACAGTGAAGTACAGAGAGAGTTTGAGTTAGAGAGAGAGTGCAGCGACTCGGTTCTGATACATCAGCTCACAGATGCCCTGTGCTGCGGACATCACCCTAGGAATCATGTAGGGAGAGAGCGCCATCTACCCACCCGGAGGGAGCAGGGCCAATTCTGCTCCCTCTGAGCGCCGGCAGCAGCAGCTGATGGAAAGGCTGCATGAACTGGGGCTTGAACCGGCGACCTCCCGCTCATAGTGGCAGCGCTCGGCGCCCCATTACTACACTTTAATTATTTTCTTCTACTGAATAATGTATGAAATGTTTAAATTTATACTAAAAATATTTGTTTTGCTGAAGTAGTACACTACTAAAATTAATTTAAAAAATTCTAGAATCATATCGCTCATCCCTATAATAAATAAGGCAGCAGGTTTCTATATGAACAGCAGCAGCAGTGGAGGGTGAATGAGTGAATATAATGTAAGTCTTATTTAATCCCGGTAATGTTTCTCAGACCCGTGTGTTATAGTGTGTTATAGTGTGCTATAGTGTGTTATAGTGTGCTATAGTGTGCTATAGTGTGCTATAGTGTGCTATAGTGTGCTATAGTGTGCTATAGTGTGTTATTGACTGAGCTGCTGACAGCTAACGAGCCGATCCTCCACCACCATTAAAATATCAGATAAACAATACAGCACACTATGAGTAATTGGACACCAACAACATCCCAAGACACATGTAGAATAAACCCAAACAAATGAACAAATGATCTGCAGACCAAACAAACTGACGCTAACAACTATTAACACTAGTGCATCTCAAAAAATTAGAATATCAATGAAAAGTTACTTTATTTCAGTATTGTTGATGATTTTGAAGCTTACAGCCAATGAAAACCCACAGAAAAATCAGTGTTAGAATATTAGAATATTATACTGTATAAGACCAATTGGGCAACTGTGGGCAGTGTGCCAAGTCCTGCTGGAAAATGAAATCTACATCTCTATAAAAGTTGTCATCAGCAGAGTGAAGCTGTAAGATATGAAGTGCTGTAAGATTTTGTGGGAAAACAAAACTGCACTGACTTTAGACTTGATAATAAAACACAGTGGATCAACACCAGCAGATGACAGACATGACTCTCCAAACCATCACTGATCATCAGTACATTTTACATTTTATTTAAAGTAAATGAAGGGATCAGAGTCTGGAGGAAGAGTGGAGAGACACACAGTCCAAACTGCTCGAGGTCTAGTGTGAAGGTTTGAATGATGTATTCCTTCATATACAGTACTGTGCAAAAGTTTAAGACACCTATGAGAATATTAATACAAACAGCAATTTTACAAAAAGCAGTGCAGCTTTTACAGCCCTGTTTTCCTTAAAACATCTCCTAATCTTTCCTCCTCATCTGAGTTTAATAGAGTTACTATTTCTAGTTCTAATCATATTAATCAACCCCTGGTTTGGTCAATTTTGGTGGTAAATGTGGTAAATCAGGTGAGCTGCTGACGGAACTGAACATATCGTTATATACATGCTGGGTGAGAGAATTCATCATCAATTCATCATTTTACTGTATTTATGTTTATTTCGTCGCTGTCCAATAAAAAAAAAACACTTCTCCATTTTTGTCGATTTTTAGTTTGCTACATAATTTGAACAGACAAACTGTTCCTTACACTGTACTAAAATTTCTTGATGAACGGACCAATAACAACACTTAAAAATGACCTGAAATAAACTCTTTTTACATTGACTTCCATTGAAAGTTTTCAAGATTTATTCTTTCTCCTGTAAAGTTGCTGTTTTTCATTGGACAGTGACGGTTTGCATCTCTTCAAATCATATGTGTTGCTTTTCTAAGGTAAAAACATTCATATTGCTGAGATAAATTAATTAGTGTAATTTGCTTTAGTGCCTAAAACTTTATTATAAATCTTTAAGTTTTCTTAAATAACAGATTTAATGTCTGGAGATGTGTTTGTTGTGTAGCATTGTAGCTAATCGCTAACAGAGTGAAATCAAGGCAGGAATGTGAGACCGGACACATCCGACGACAGCATCTGACACTGATAATTATTAGGAGACACTGTGCACTTCCTCCTGCTCCTGATTTAGCATCACAGCTAATGGAAAAAGAAACCAGAACCGGACTAATGGGTTTACACCAACACCGAACGCTCGGGCAAGGCCTTAGCAACCGCCTGGACCTGCCCAGCTCTGCTCTGCAGACACCACATTTCTATACAGTCGTTTTTACAGTCGTGACCAGATCAGGAAAAAAAAAATATCTGAAGTGTCAAAGATCAAAAATGATAATTTTTGGTCGTTGAACATGCGTTTTTATCGTCTGTGTGAACATAAACCAAGGGATTTTTCAGGAAACCAAGAGTGGACGTCTCCAGCATTCCAAGCCTCCTTTCTGAGACCTTCAGTTTGAAGAGTGTGTGAGTTATACTGAGTTATACTGAATTTCATAGGAAAGCTTTTTGAGAAAAGCATCATCAATTTTACGCCGGAGAGGAGCTGAGTGGTTCTAATGAAACGGCACCTTCGTTCCTCACGGTTTACCCTCATTAGCCCTCGCCAACCGAGCAAGCACCAGCTCTCCGGATCGCCCGGTGTCATCCCGACCGCCGTCCGGTTCTTCCGGAGATCAGCTGAACTACGGGGATGACCTACAGCCGGAGAAACTATCGGTTTGCAGCGCGGAAACCCGATCTTCAGCCTGACACGCTTCCAACACTCCCAACGCTCTGGAGTGAACGCTTCACCTGATACGAGACTAGAGTTCCTGACTGATCCAGAACAACCCATGTTCTCAGTTTCCCTCATATACCACTTAATCTTAATTCCTTAATCCTAAAGAGTAACCTCAGACTAGTGGAGAAGGATGTGCCTGTTACCAGATTTTAAAATGTTCTGCATCGTAGATTAATACTAAACCCACCCACAATACGAAACAAAAAAACACATGGAATTATTTTACAAATAAAAATGTCTTAAAAAAAAATGAATATATTTTATATTTCTTGTTTAGATGAACAGTTTTGCATCTCTGCTGGATTTTCTCAGTCAGCTTTATGAGGTAGAGTCACCTGGAATTCAGGCTTTCAGTTAACAGCTGTGCTGAACTCATCAAGAGTTAATTACTTGAATTTCTTGTCTCTTAATAAAGTGTTTGAGAGCATCAGTTAAAGTAAAGTAGTGAAGAGGTAGAGTTACAGGTATACAGTGAATAGCTCTGTTTGAGTAATGTTCTAATTCAGATTATGAGAAATACTACTCAAATAAGTAAAGAAAATTAAAGGTCTTTCAGTTTGAAAAGAAGAATTTCAAGAAATTTGGAAGGATCCTCAAGAGAAGTCACAGCAAAGATCAGCAAAAACACAATGATGCTGAAACTGGCACTCATCAGGACCCGCCCAGATAAGAGCACGTAATTGCGTCACAGTTTTGTATTAATTTACAACGTTGGGGAAAAAAACATAAAAACTATGAATGAGAAGTTGTGTTCAATTCTTTGATTAGCACCCATTCCATCAGCAGAAAGCATATACATTCTTTGATTTTACCAAATTAAAAACCTCTGGAATATAATCAAGAGGAAGATGGATGATCACAAACCATCAAACCACCAAACTGAACTGCTTGAATTTTTGCACCAGGAGTAAAGCAGCATAAAGTTATCCAAAAGCAGTGTGTAAGACTGGTGGAGGAGAACATGATGCATGAAAAAAAAACTGTGATTAAAAACCAGGGTTATTCCACCAAATATTGATTATTTCTGAACTCTTAAAACTTTATGAATATGAACTTGTTTTCTTTGCATTATTTGAGGTCTGAAAGCTCTGTATCTGTTTTGTTATTTCAGACATTTCTCATTTTCTGTAAATAAATGCTCTAAATGAGAATATTTTTATTTAGAATTTGGGAGAAATGTTGTCTGTAGTTTATAGAATAAAACATCAATGTTTATTTTACTCAAACTTAAACCTATGAATAGCAAAATCAATCTACACATATATTATACACAGTATATAATGAGAACTCACTCGGTGGATTTGATGAGGGGTTTACTGCCCAGTCTGAAGAGAGGCCGGTCGTCCGTCACCGTTCCTTTACGGAGAAGAAACTTTTCCGCCAAATCAAATCCTGCAGAACAAATAAAGAAAATATGCATAGTCAACATTGGCTATACTACTTTAAAAACCATGAATATAAGCTAATTTTTGTTTATTTTATCAGTTTCAATAGATTTACTGTCCTATTTAAGCTGTTAATTTAATAAAGTGGGTTTAAATATGTGAAAATTCACCTGGTTCTTAAAGGGAATGATGAGCAAGTGACACTCTGATTGGTTTATTTCACATTATGCCCAAAATAAACCACACCAATGATCGATTAAGAGAATTAATACATGCCTTTTAAGCATTTTAACAACACATGGTGTACTTTTCCCATCGTTATGATAGCAAAGACATACATACACACATACTGCCCTAAATCAAGCTGCATGGTGCATAGTGCCAAATATATACATTTACCCTTGGATATACCAATACAACCCCAAATTCACAAAGAGTTAGTGCAGTATTGGAAAAAATAAACTTATTTGTACTTAATAGTATCAATAGCAAGTACAATTTGGAGCCAATTTAGATCCAATAGAATCAAACATATACCGTAAATAAAATACCTAACAAACTAGACATACAAAATACGTCAAATAAACAGGGCTATACATGATAAACAGCTTTATTACTACAAACGTGAATTAACCCAGCTGTCAGTTCCTCTCTGAGGAACATCTGTGTTCAGGAACAATAAAGAGCTTCACATATCAAACATGACGTTTTTCACACTGACAGATTTTTACATATCAGCATTCTACCTGTAAACTCCTGACTGCCGTTCGTGTTGCTGTACCACTTCTCCTCCAGCTTCAACGGAGGACATGAATGATCTGAAGAAAAAAGTGATACATGCCATTATTTTGTGTTTTAATACTAAAAATGTAGGTATAAATCAACATTTTAACCATTGCAAGCATTACTGCAAACATGCTACACTGTAAACAATGCTGAGGTTACGAAGATGATATTGTAAAGATTTTACATTGCAAATATTCTTTTTTTGACAATATATCTCGTGATATTAAACGATGCAGGACCCATGACTTCACCATGGGTGATGAGAGCGCAAACCTGAGAGTACAGAGCTATGGGTACGGAGCTGATTATACAAAGCGGAGTGAGTGGAGTTGAGGCGGTTGAACTGTGAGTATGGAGCTGATTATATGAGGCTGAGCGTGCGGAGTTGAGGTTATGGAGCTGACTTCGCATAGCTAATCGTACACAGCTGATGATATGAAGCACAGAGTTTGAAGCAGACTTTGAAGAGCTAAGATTGCTAAACTATAATTGCTGAACTGGGAGTACGGAGCTGAGAGTACGGAGCTGAGTTGAGGTTTTGAAGCTGAGGTTGTGGAGCTAGGATTGTACAGAGCTGATGATATGAAGCCCAGAGGGTGAAGCAGACATTGCAGAGCTAAAAATGTTGAGCTAACAGTACAGAACTGAGAGTACGGAGCTGAGAGTACGGAGCTGTGGACACGGAGCTGATGATACAAAGCCCAGAGTACATAGTAGAGTTTGTGGAGCTGAAGTTACAGAGCTGAGATTGAAAAGACAAGAGTGCTGAACAGTGCTGAGTGTGGAGCAGGTGTAGCGAAGTTGACGTTACCACATCTGAGCCGATGTTACTGAGCTGAGAACGGGTCTAACATTACGGTGCTGACGTCACAGAGCTGAGAGTTACAGAGCTGGCCGTAAAGTGCGAAGAGTGTGGAGAACTGAGAGCACAGCACTGCACTGGTGCAGATAGATCCCTTCAGAAACCATCAGCTCCGAAACCGCAGGCTGGTAATGAAAGCTCCGTTCCAGCTGTTGCTAAATGATTATTCAGCGTCTGAGCATTCACACCGCACATAAATCAGCTGGCACTGGTCCAGCTCTCACATTTGCTCATGTGACTCTTGTCCCGGTGACCTCAGACTAATGCAGCCGGAGTCACGGTGTCCGTGTCATGTTCTACCACACCGCATCTCCTACTGGGAATACTGGATTCCAGTACTGCGGCTCTGAACACGTGTTAATTAAGGGTGACGAGGCTTTCTATAATCAGCTGCTTCTGCTTTATGCATAATTCAGCGTTTCCACCCTGACCCCGGCTCGCTATATTTAGTTTAGCACCCATTTCACCTCCACAACCCCTAGGACAATATATTTCCCCAGATACATCTGTATTAATGAACTGTATTATTTACTGTTCCAGTGGTGCTCAAAAGATTTTCTGCATAAATATGACCTAAAACATCACTGGCTTTCCTAAACGTAGATAAATAGGTCAAAAATATTATATTTGCTCATTTATTTATTGAGGAAAATGATCCAACATTATATATTTGTAAGTGGCAAAAGTAATTAAAACCTCTAGAACTCGCAATAGTTAGTTTGAAGGTAAAATTAGATTAGTGGGTCATGCAACAGGACAATGACCCTAATCATTCTAAACTATCCAATATTACATATTTGTAAGTGGTAAAAGAATGTGAACTACGTGAAATTTATGCATGTATTCAATTTCTGCTTTGTAAATTCTTCACGTCCTTTTTATTCATTTATCGTAGAAGGAATTGTGGTAAACTGAGATGTTAGTGCAAAACGAGCCCAGAATTGTACAAAATCATTTAATTAGCAAAAGAGATAAAACTCCCTTAAACACTGGATTCAAGGTGCAAAAAAACTTCAAGAGCAGAAACTATAGCCCTGTTTAAATATATTAATATTATACATATACCCACAATTGGGTATTCACATATTCACTTTACAGAACTATATTTGTTACATATACATATTAATATCTATCTATATATCTATCTATCTATTTATCTAATTATATCTCATTAAATATAGTATTTAATATAGAATAACATTGTAAATTGATAAGAAACTTGTGTCTTACTTGAGCAATAGAGCTTTTGAGGAATATCTATTTGAACACTTGGAATTTGAGTATTTTAGGTCCATTTATAGTGCGTATGAATAGTGTTTATTTTAAATATTGAGTTTTGTTCAGTAAGTCGTGTTAAAGTGTTAAAATTGTTGGCGTATGTCTTTTTAATGTCTTTTCCATGGCAGCTAATCCACCACGTTACATGTCAAAATAAAAGCCTCCTGCACAACCAGTGCAAGAAATGAGTCTAGAGCCCTGTATTTAATATTTAACATTTTTTAAATATTTAATAAAAAATATATATATATATATTTAATTTGAAAGAACACTGTTGTGTGTTTGTATATGAAGTGTGTTAAATAAACGACTTTGAAATGCATTTACATTAAATTCACTTTTGTATATTAATCCTCATTATATAATCTTAATCATAGTACCAATAATGAACTAAAAGAGCCCTTTTATCAATACTTGTATCGGTATTTGTATCGGTATCAGCAGTTTTATACTGGAATCTGATCGGAGCTGAAAAAAGTGGATTGTTCGATCCCTAACTAATTAAAGCTTAATTTTTTAAAGCCTTAGTGTGTTATATTATACATTACAATAAGTCACAAATCTATATAAAAGCACAGTCATGCAAACTAAAAAATAAATAAATTGTGTTGATGGGGGTATGGTGATCACTCTGGTTTGTGTACGGTGTAGTTGTAGTGGGTGGATGCCTCTGTGTCTATGCTACCTTCTTAAAAACACATTGTTAAAATTCATACATTTAATCTGCATTTAAATACGTACCTCAGCTTTTGAGTTACATTACATTACATTACATTACATTTGGGCGCTTTTGTCCAAAGCGACTTACAATAGTCAAGTACAGAAGTAAAATAAGTTTAAAGGTAAAACATCTTTGGATAGGGATAAAAGGAGGTCAAAGGGGAATAATAGGATAGAGGAGTGAAGGAGGGGAAGAAGGAAATGAGGTTAGAAGTAGTTAGTGTGTTAGAGGTGTTAGGAGAGTAAGTGCTCTTTGAAGAGCTCTGTCTTCAGGAGTTTATTAAAGATAGTGAGAGATTCTCCTGATCTGGTAGTAGAAGGTAGTTAGTTAGAGGTGTTAGGAGAGTAAGTGCTCTTTGAAGAGCTCTGTCTTCAGGAGTTTATTAAAGATAGTGAGAGATTCTCCTGATCTGGTAGTAGAAGGTAGTTAGTTAGAGGTGTTAGGAGAGTAAGTGCTCTTTGAAGAGCTCAGTCTTCAGGAGTTTATTAAAGATAGTGAGAGATTCTCCTGATCTGGTAGTAGAAGGTAGTTAGTTAGAGGTGTTAGGAGAGTAAGTGCTCTTTGAAGAGCTCTGTCTTCAGGAGTTTATTAAAGATAGTGAGAGATTCTCCTGATCTGGTAGTGGAAGGTAGTTTGTTCCACCATTGGGGAACTCTGTATGAGAACAGTCTGGATTGCTTTGTGTGAATGTTTGAGTTACATACCCAAAATAATGATGGCTTAATAAAGATTTTGTGTTGGAAAAAAATTAAAGGAAATCGATGAAAACTAAACTATATGAAACTTTATGTATTTCTATTATACACAGATCTGCTGGATACCACATTAATTCCATCTTTCTGTCTTCCTCAGAGACGTTTAATAGATGTGAAAGTGGTGAAAGTGTGTTTGTGGGTGAGGGGAGCTCCTCTGCTTTCTCAGGTTGTTCTAAATGAGCTAAAGTTGGCACCCGGAGCAACATGACGCAACTCAAACAACAGCTCAGATAGCTTTACACCGCCGGTGTTGGGTGGAGGCCACCCACCGCTCTGAATCCATCACCGGATTAACCAATCACAGCGCAGATCTGAGGAGCATCCGGCTATCCGGCTGTAGAAGGCAGATTTTGAATATTATCTTTAATAATATGAGGTTTTCTCAGGTTTTAAAGCCTGTCTGAGAGGTATGTGAGTGTTTAGGCCAGATGGCGCTGGTATACATACCTATTCTCTCGTTTACTGCCATGCCTAAAGTAACAGGAATGGCATTTACTGCCCACAGGAACACCGTCCATCTCAACCAGAGCCTCATGTCTTCATCCATACATGAGAAAGGGCTTCTCGGAGATCTGCAAATAGAACACAATGTCACTTTTCACAGAACGGTGCACACGTACAGATGAGTGATGTGTTGGAAATCTGTGTAATTTTACCAGAAAATGAAGTTTTTCCTCAAAAAAAAAAATTGCAATTGCACGTTTTTTTATATACACGTTTAATTCCTTTGTGTGTATTAGAAAAAAAAATTATACTAAAGAAAAAAATATATAATAATAACCGTTTATACATTAAAATGCAGCTCAAAGTGATGTACAAACACAGAGGTAATCAGAATAAAGAGAAAAAATAGAAAAAAGGAAAAAAAAAAAACAGTAAAAAGTAAAATTAACAATTAAGATAAGACAACAGAAAATAACATAAAATAATAAAAATAGTGAACCTGCAAAAAGGGCAAATACATTAATAAAAGTAAAATTAAAAATGCTTGTGACTGTGATATATTAAAATAAATCATAAAAAATAAAAAAATAATAATAATACAAAATGGCTCAATTATTAAAACTAAGTTTATAAAAATATCAGTATCGCTTTTTGATACTGTGTATTGATGATGCTTGGCTGATCTCTACTGGAAAGCTGTTCCATTTTTTATTTTGGAGAATAAAAACTAAATTCTTAACTTTAGGTATTTTTAAGCAGACTGGAAGTGCCAGATCTTAAGGAACGACTGGGATCATAAGGAGTAATATATGATAACATATATGATGGTGCCAAATCAATTTAATGTCTTAAAAACTGATAACAGTACTTTAAAATCTATTCTAAAATAATAAGCAATGTAATGTTCTGCAAAAAAAGTTCCAGGTCTTTCATATTTAAATGGTTTCTTCTACAAACAGCAATTTTAAAATCTCTCTAAAAGTGTTCAATGGGTTCAATTTTGATCCAGACTCTTCGCTTTATTCCCATTCATCTCTGAGTGCTTTATGAGGCATGTTTAAAGTATGTTATGTAAAGTTGCATTGCCTTCAATCATATTATGTAGTATATTATGTTTAATACCACAAATCGAAGTCAAAGTAACCCAAATCGGAATATTAAATATTAAAAAAATATCAGATTTATCATGTTTTTTCTTGCTATTTACACAGCCACACAAACCACAACCCTGTATCACATATGGTGTAAAAGACTGGATTTGGGTTGAATTAACATAAATAAAATGAAATGAAATAAAGTCATTGATAAGATGATCAAATAACAAAACAGCTTACTAAACAATAGGGGCGTTCTAAAACTTTTGACTGGTAGTGTTTATTAAAAGGAAAAAAAAAAAAAATCACATGATAAGACAGTATACATCAGGACACAGGACACCTCAAGATATATTGCGATAGTTCAAATATTATAATTTTAGACAAAACAGTGTAAAAGTATAAAAGTAGTGTATAAAAGTAAAAACACGTGTGTAAAATATTATCACAATATTTCAGGGTATTCTTATAACAATATTCTTTGCAATATGATAAAACTGACACTTTTTAAGCTAATTTTACAAACATTTAGTGTATATATATATATATATATATATATATATATATATATATATATATATATATATATAAACAAATATTTTTATAAAATAGTAACAGGACAAAAATATTAAGTGTATCAAAAATATAACATGAAACAACAAACATCTACCACAAAAATAAAATGCAAAAAAACAACTATGAAGTAAATACAGTAAATAGTTTCAACTGCTTTATCACAATAGAAGAATATCCCAATATCATATGGATTTTATTTAAAAATCATGTCTGAATAATAAGAGGATTATATATCTGACACGGTTTGTACTTTCTAAACGGTGCTCATGCATAACAGAGCAGTGCTTCACGTTAAGTTTCACTTTGAATGCGTCAGAATTTTTGGATGATATTATTGTGTATGATACTATTTTTTTTATCCAATCAGAACAATGGGATCTAACTACAGCAGACACAGTTTAAATCAGCTTAATTAATTCATTCATTCATTCATTAGCAGAGTATTCTGTGATTAATTGCATTTTATCATCTTATTTTTACGACTAAGCTTTTATAAATGGGTATTTGATCATGTAAATGAAATAATCTGAATTAAATTGGCAATTAGGGAGTTGTTTATTGTGTCAGGGCCTTAAATTAATGGAATACTGTACATTACAGCAGCATAATTTAAACTATATACATTTCTTACGATATATAAAGAGCATGTGGCCGATCTGAAGTATATTTTATGAGCTTATATAGTCTCCTCAGATCAGCCAGTATCTCCAGTTTCAGTGCCTCAGTGCAGCTCTGCATCTGAATCTGAATCATAAAACACCTGTAGCAGAGCTCAGCGCTGGAACTCTCACACAGACAACGCTATTGGTCTGGAGCGGTGGGCGTGTCCAGCCAGGTAACTAAACCCCAGTCTGCCATGGTGAGGGTGGTGGTGTTATCCACTAAATTCCACTAATACCCCCCCCCCCCCACACACTATATCTACTCAGAGCTCAGAGTACAGCTCATTAGGTCATACATACAGCATCTCACTTAAGTACAAAAGTACACCCCTCAAATTAGTGTAAATATTCTATTATATCTTAATAGGACAACAAAAAAATATAAAAATTACTAATATTATTCTTATTCTTAACTTTTATTTCTTATTAGTTATTCTCTTACAACCTGTTTTATTTATTCTCATTTATTTTTAACTTTTATTTCTTATTTTACTGCTACTTTTAGTTCATTTTTTAATGCAATTTTTAATTGACTTGTATAATTACTTGTTTTTACTTATTTTAATTTATTGTTATTATTTTTTTTATTGTAGCTTTTTTTAGTTTAACTGCTTTATCTATTAAACCTTAACTTTTTATTATTAATATTAGTAGTATTTTATACCATTATTATTATTTTTTTATTATGTACTTGTCTTTTATTCAGTGTTATTCAGAATTTTTTTTTTATTTTAAAATGATTAAATGTAATTATTAACCGTCATGTCAATTCCTGTTTTTTGTAAATGCTCAGCTACATTGAAAATGAAAGCTGATATCTCAATAACACTGACCATTGATTAATCTTAATTTTTCTAAAAAATTATTCATTGTTTCATCCATGATATAAACACGCTACATAGCGTTTTAGGTGAAAAACACTACTCACACACTCTCACACTACTCTTCATTCTATTCAATTTTTTTTTTTTTTAAATGGGAAATTTCTGTGGGATAAACTCAGAAAGCGCCCAAAAAAAAACTATAACAAAAGGATACTACTCTACAAAGTGGAAATATTCAATTTACAAAAAAAATTATATTATTTTACAATGTAAAGTATTAAGTGAACAGCTTGTATAACAGTTCACTTTTAGCCAATTTCCTTTTCTTTGCTGTCATGTGACTTATACTGTTACACAAGGCAGTGTGCCAAGTCCTGCTGGAACGTTAATAAAACACAGTGGATCAACACCAGCAGATATCAGACATGTCTCTCCAAACCATCACTGATCATCAGTAAATTTTACATTTCATTTAAAGTAAATGAAGGGATCAGAGTCTGGAGGAAGAGTGGAGAGACACACAGTCCAAACTGCTCGAGGTCTAGTGTGAAGTTTCCACAATAAACTGAACTGAGACAATTAAACTAAACTGAAGCAAATTAACGACACCTGGGGAACCCTGTGCAGGTGCTTTGAGTTTAGTAAATGATCACTGTTTGACACTCAGTTTAAAACATACATGCCCTGCAAAATTTGGGCTGATTTCTCCATAGTATTCAAATTATTTGAATTTATTATTTATGTAATTATGTAAAAATAAAAAAATAAACACTTGAAATCTTTTCAGTTGTGGGCCCTGAATCTATAATTTACAAAAGTGTATGTTTTTGAATGTAATTATGTAAATAAATCAACTTTTCCATAGTATTACTAATTACTTTTTTTTTTTAACTGTATATTTTAACTCCTGATGAGGACAGCTCTACTTAAAAAACAAAGTTCAAGTTCATATATCGGCATCTTGCGCACAATTTAAGGTAATCCAAGTTATATACAGAGTCTATTATTGTAGAGTTAGATTTACCAAGATTTACCCTCACATAGATAAGACCTGTAATTGGTGTGGTGGCATACGCGCTGATTTATCTCATCTGTTCCAGCCCTATTAGATCTCTATTTATAAAATACTGTACAAAATCATCAGTGTCAACTCGGGCTAGGATCCTTTATATATCCTTTAAGCATAGTCTTTGCGATGTGCACATGTGCAATAGTCACATTGCAGGGCGTGCGATTAAATCGATTAAATCAAAAATCTTGCAATGGTTTGATTCTTGATGCAAGAAGTAGATACACAGTGCTGTCTCTGTGTCTGTGTGAGTGACAGGCTGCTGCTGCCTAAGAACAAGAGGGGGAGCGTGAGGGGAGGGGGCGCGTTTTAGGAGTAAACACGAGGTAACCGCACAAATGGCCTCCATCCACATGGTTGGGCACGTGCCTGTAAACGTGAGCACGTGTTAAAAGCTGTGCACCTCAGTCCAGCACAGTTTTGCAGCGCAGATATTTCCAGTTACAGCTGAATTCACACTTTTAATCCCAAAGAAAAGCGCTCCAATTTACCTTTTTAAAAAAAATAATTTAAATGCCTGATTAAAGGGACGATTACTGTTATTTTGCTGTTTTCCACACGTTTTGAGTTAAGCTCGGTGCTGACTCAGCTCTTGATCGGGGCGGGGCTGGTGACCCTGCATTGTTTTATATCTTGATATAGCTCACCGAAATAGAACATTTACAATGTGTAATTTTTCCAATATCGTGCAGCCCTAATAGAAAGTTTAAATACTTTTTGTGAATATAAACAATATAATCTTAAAATATCACTTCCAGTTGGTTCAATAGGTATGGAAAGGGAGGAGGGGATGTTTGTTAACTGTATACAGTAAACTGTGTAAATAAAACAATTAAAACAAATAAAATACTAAAGAGTTAAATTTCCAAACTCTTAACACTTGGTAGTTTTGATCCTTCAGTCAATTTCAACACAACTCGACATTTAGCATGAAATCACCCAATCCGGCAACATTGTGAGCCACTAAAAGCTGTTAATTTCACAGAGATTACTCCATGATCAGCTCAGACCTGTAGACTACATGTAGTCCAGGTTTATTACCTTCACCGGGCTGTGCCCCATTACTAAAGCAGGAGTGAGTAGTGAACTTGAACCTGATGCAGGACTGGGCGTTAAAAATCCAGCCGGACTGCAGGAACATATTCCCTGAATAAATACTGCTGAAGGATCACGTGGAGGAACGGGAGGGACAAGGGGGACGGGGGGGGGGGGGGGGGGGGGGGGTCTACAAGTATTCCTGACGCCATCTATCATCCTCTAGCAGAGAGTGTGAGAGCAGGAAGGTGTCGGATCAGCAGCGAGAGTCTCATAATCTGCATGCCTGAGGGACAGAACTCTAAACGGGAAGAGGACAGATCACCAAGACGCAGATAAACAACAGATAAACAACCAATCGGCACTGTCCAATGAAAAAACAGCATCTCCAACTATGTAGATTTTTAGTTTAGTACATCAATTGAACACTCAAACTCTACCTTACAGAGTGTCAGAATTTCTCTAAAATGACCTTAAATAAACTCTTTTTGCATCGACTTCCATTGAAAATATTCTATTAGATTTTAGTTTATACAGCTCTAAAAATGATGGGTTTCTTTAATTTTTCCAAATTGAAAACCTCTGTAATATAATCAAGAGGAAGATGGATGATCACAAACCATCAAACCACCAAACTGAACTGCTTGAATTTTTGCACCAGGAGTAAAGCAGCATAAAGTTATCCAAAAGCAGTGTGTAAGACTGGTGGAGGAGAACATGTTACCAAGATAAATGAAAAAAAAACTGTGATTAAAAACCAACCAGGGTTATTCCACCAAATATTGATTTCTAAACTCTAAAAAAAAAACTTTATGAATATGAACTTGTTTTCTTTGCATTATTTGAGGTCTGAAAGCTCTGAATCCTTTTTGTTATTTCAGCCATTTTTCATTTTCTGCAAATAAATGCTCTAAATGACAGTATTTTTATTTGGAATTTGGAATAGAGAAATGTTGTCTGTAGTTTATAGAATAAAACAACAATGTTCATTTTACTCAAACTTAAGCCTATAAATAGCAAAATCAGAGAAACTGATTCAGAAACTGAAGTGCTCTCCAAAGCTGTATATTAATAAGATGTTGCATTTAATTATGAAAGATACTTACATCACAATAAAAAACAAAAAAAAAATTATGACCATCTTAAACAATTGATCCTTTTGGTACGCAGTGTGGGCAGTGTGCCAAGTCCTGCTGGAAAATGAAATCCACATCTCTATAAAGTTGTCAGTAGCAGAGGGAAGCATGAAGTGCTGTAGGATTTTGTGGGAAAACAAAACTGCACTGACTTTAGACTTGATAATAAAACACAGTGGATCAACACCAGCAGATGACAGACATGTCTCTCCAAACCATCACTGATTGATGGAAACTTCACACTAGACCTCGAGCAGTTTGGACTGTGTGCCTCGCCACTCTTCCTCCAGACTGATGCTAAATTTTAAATTATTGCCGATATATCATAATTCATTGCAAACTGGTGGTTATTAATGAGTGAAAATAAACTTGAAAACATAGCATGAAATGATCACAATCTAAGTTAGTCAACCACCTTAACCACCTTATCTGGCTTGACTAGCTAACAAGCAACCCAGCAAACAAACAACAAATATTAGCTATGTGTTTTATTAAAAAGAACCCGATTATTATTAAGAATTGAGAGTGGTATTTACCTTAAATTCACTCTAAAACAACCATAAACTGCTCAAGCACAGTAAACCATTCTGACTAGCAAACAAGCAAGCTAAGACATACACCACAAATATTAGCTATATGGTTTATTAATTTGGAACTGCTTATTATGATCAATTGTGTGATATTTACCTTAAACACACTCTAAAAACAACCATTACCTGGTCAAATCTAAGTTGGTCAAGCAGCTTAACCACCTTAACTAGCTGTTAGCTAGTTAGCAAACAAACAAACATGCTAACAAAAAACAAAAATGCATTAATTAGGTGGTTTTAAATAACTGTAGAGGTCATATTTAATTGGGAATTGGTCATTATTATCAACCAAGAGTAATTTATTATGAACAATTGTGTGATATTTACCTTAAACACACTCTAAGCTGGTCAAGCAGCTTAACCACCTTAACTACCTTAACTAGCTGTTAGCTAGTTAGCTAGTAAGAACAAACACATAAAACAAACAACAAATATGCATTAATTAAGTGTTTTAAATAATTGTAGAGGTCATATTTAATTGGGAATTGGTCATTATTAACAACCAAGAGTGATGTAAGTTTAAATTCACTCCAAAAACAACCATAGACTGCTCAAAATTTAAGCTGCTCAACCAGCTTAACCACCATAATTAGCTGTTAGCTAGTTAGCAAACAAAAAAACATGCTAACAAACAACAAATACGCATTAATTAGGTGGTTTAAAATATTTGTAGATATTTCATATTTTTGTTTCATACAAGCAAACTAACCAGTTAACTAAGTGGTTTATTTTTGGGGAATTGCTTATTATGAAGAATTGAGAGTGATTTTAGCTTAAAAACACTCTAAAAACAACCAAAAACTGGTCAAAATCTAAGCTGGTCAATCAGATTAACCACCTTAACTACCTTACCTAGCTGTTAGCTAGTTAGCTAGCAAAAAAACATGCTAACAAACAACAAATATGTGTTAATTAGGTGTTTTTAAATAAATGTAGAGGTCATATTTAATTGGGAATTGGACATTATTAGCAACCAAGAGTGATGTAAGTTTAAATTCACTCCAAAAATAACCATAAACAGCTTAATCACCTTAATTAGCTGTTAGCTAGTTAGCAAACAAACAAAAATGCTAACAAACAACAAATATTAGCTATGTGTTTTATTAATAAGGGACCAATTATTATTAAGAATAAAAATTAAGAAGATATTTACCTTAAACACACTCTAAAAACAACCATAAACTGCTCAAGCACATTAACCATCCTGACTAGCAAACAAGCAAGCTAAGACATAAACCACAAATATTAGCTAGATGGTTTATCAATTGGAAACTGGTTATTAAACCTTAAACACACTCCAAAAACAACCATAAACTGCTCAAAATCTAAGCTGGTCAGCCAGCTTAACCACCTTAATTAGCTGTTAGCTAGTTAGCAAACAAACAAACATGATAAACAACAAATATGCAATATGCAGGTGGTTTAAAATAACTGTAGATGTCATATTTCATTGAGAATTGGTCATTATTAACAATCAAAAGTGATGTAAGTTTGAATTCACTCCAAAAACAACCATAAACAGCTTAACCACCTTAATTAGCTGTTAGCTAAGTAGCAAACAAGCAAACATGCTAACACACAACAAATATGCATTAATTAGGTGGTTTAAAATAATTGTAGATGTCATATTTCATTGGGAATTGGTCATTATTATCAAGCTAAAAGTACACTCCAAAAACAACCATAAACTGGTTACAATCTAAGCTGCTCAAACAGCTTAACCACCTTAATTAGCTAACAAACAAACTACCCAATTAACTGAGTGGTTTATTTTTGGGGAATTATGAAGAACAGAGAGTGATTGTAGCTTAAATAAACTCTGAAAACACAACAAAATAATAAAAACACACTTTAAAACATACTATAAACTGCTCAAAATCAAAGTTGGTCAACCACCTTAACTAACTAGCTAGCAAACAAAAAATCATTAGCTAGGTGGTTAAATTTTTTTGCTTAAAAACAACCATAAACTGGTAAACTTAAATAAAAGTGATTTTAGCTTAACTACACCCCAAAAACAACTATAAACTGCTCAAAATCTAAGCTGGTTAAACACCTTTACCACCTTCATTAGCAAACCAACAAACAAATTAGCTAGCAAATTAGCTAGCAAACAAACAAATATTATCTAGGTGGTTAATTAATTGGGTTTTGCTCATTATGAAGAATTGAGAGTGATTTTAGCTTAATTAAACTCCAAAAAACACAACAAGATAATAAAAACACACTTTAAAATATACCATAAACTGCTCAAAATTAAAGTTGTTCAACCACTTTAACTAACAAACAAACAGCAAACAAGTATTGCAAGCAATTATTAGCTAGGTGGTTTTAAACAATTGGTTATCATGAACAATTAAGAGTGATTTTCTGCTTAAAAACAACCATAAACTGGTCAAAAATTAATAAAACTGATTTTAGCTTAACTACACTCCAAAAATCTAAGCTGCTTAAACACCTTAACCACCTTAATTAGCCAACAAACAAATGAACCAGCTAACCATGTGGTTTATTTATGGGGAATTGCTTATTATGAAGAACTGAAAGCTTAAATAAACTCCAAAAACACAATAAAATAATAAAAACACTAAACAATAAACTTGTTGGTCAACAACAAACAAACAAACCAGCAAACAAACAACAAATATTAGTTGGGCAATAGGTTTTAAATAGTTATAGAAGCCATATTTCATTGGGAATTGACCAATATAAAAAATAAATAGCTTAAACACTCTCAAAGCAGAACAACACACTATAATAAAGCTAAATGTAGGTTAACATTTAACGTTACAGAAACGTTCTGTAGGCGTTTTCTAAAGGTTCAATAAATGTAGGAGACTTTCTGAAGGACAGTTCTCCATCAGACCCGCTCCACAGCCCGGTCAGGACTCCGGCTCTGCGGGAGGCAGGGGGGCCGGGAAGCGGGGAGGCTCCGCTACAACACCCGCTCAGAACCGCCCGGACCCTCCCGCGGGAACCAGCGCGCACACACAGCCCGGCCAGGAGCTACTCACCCCGGCTCAGAAAGTTTCATCTCCCCGCTGCCGCTGCCCTGCTCCGGAGCTCCGCTCTGCTCTCTGCTCTCAGCTCTCAGCGCTGTCCTCCGCACATGTTCCCCCAGCACCAACCCCAACAACCACCCAGCACCAGCGCTACTACTGTACTACTGACACACAGAGAGAGAGAGAGAGAGAGAGAGAGAGAGAGAGAGAGAGAGAGAGAGAGAGAGAGAGAGAGAGAGAGAGAGAGAGAGAGAGAGAGAGAGAGAGAGAGAGAGAACTGACTGAGAGAGAGAGACAGAGAGAGAGAGAGAGAACTGACTGAGAGAGAGAGAGAGAGAGAGAGAGAGAGAGAGAGAGAGAAATAAAAAACATTACTAAAACCATCAAAAAAAATAAATTAATTAAATCAAAATAATAATACTAATAATAATTTCATGTGTCTCTGCATGCTCTCCACCAGTCTTACACACTAATTTTGGATAACTTTCATTAAAAAATTAAAGCAGTTTATAGTTGTTTTGGAGTGTGTTTAAGGTACATATCCCTTTCAGTTCTTAATAACAAGCAGTTCCCAATGAATATCTTTTGTTAGCTGATTTATTTGTTTGTTTGTATGATTGCTAGTTAAGCTAGTTAAGATGGTTAAGGTGGTAATAATTTACAATTATTTAAAACCACAAAACCTAGTTAACATTAGTTGTTTGTTAGCTTGTTTGTTTGTTTGTTTGTTTGATTGCTAGTTAAGCTAGCTAAGATGGTTAGCAATAGGTGAAGAAACTCAAATAAACCAATCATTTTGAAGTGGCCATCAAACCAAACTGAACTGCTTGCATTTTTACACCAGGAGTAAAGGCATGACGTTATCCAAAAGCAGTGTGTAAGACTGGTGGAGGAGAACATGATGCCAAGATACATGAAAACTGTGATTAAAAACCAACCAGGGTTATTCCACCAAATATTGATTTCTGAACTCTTAAAACTTTATGAATATGAACTTTATGAATTTTCTTTCCATTATTTGAGGTCTGAAAGCTCTGCATTCTATTTTCTGCAAATAAATGCTCTTAATGGAAATATTTTTATTTGGAATTTAAAAGAAATGTCTGTAGTTTATGGAATAAAACAACAATGTTCATTTTAATCAAACATAAACCTTTAAATAGCAAAATCTGAGAAACAGAAACTGCAGATGCCAGCACAAAATGTAGTTTTTTTTGTTTCTTTTTTTATTTAAATATTAATATATTAATAGTAGTGGATTTTAGTAATACAGATTCCAAGATTTACTGCCATTTTTATACAATCAGCTCTCTCTCCAGCCCCGCCCCTAAACCTATACATCACCCAGTGCCCCGCCCAAACTCCCCCTTCCATTTATTTTTTATTTTTTTGCCTTTTTCAGATTTGAGCTGAGGGTAAGCTCAGGTAAAATCAGGGGGTTTTAGTGCCTTTATAAATGTATGTATTATAAAACAAATATTTCCATTTATGCTAGCAGTTGTCCACAACTTCCCACAATGCTAACCAATACCTATTCACTTCTATTCACTGTTAGCAGCATTAGCACTGTTTTGGACTTTGTGTTTTTACTGCTAAAAGTGAAGAACAGATTTTCACCTTCACGCTTTGCCCTCTGCTCGGCCTACAGGAGCTCCATAGGAGACTATTTTAGTCCCGGCCTCTCAAATACCACCCTGTACCACCCCGTAACCCCCAGACCGGGGATCTCACGCCGGCCTGAGCGTTACTCCACACTCTACTGAACCTCAGCTCTGTTTTTAAATCAGTCTGTAGCATTTACATTTTATTTACCTTCAAACACAGCGGATAAAAATCCTGCTGAGGGAAATATAACAGCTTCCTCACTGAGCCGCTACACAAATCCCTGCATTATTATATCACTTTTACTATTAAACAAGCCATATAATCAAAAAAAAAAATAAAGTCACAACAAAGCAGCATATCAGTCAATAAAGAAATCTGATATGTAACCATATACGCATCAATTAACCAATTACAAAGAATTAAATGTGTATTTCATAATAAAATATAGGCTAAGTACACACTAGTTTATCCTAAAAAAAATATCAGAATATCATTGAAAAGTTGCTTTATTCCAGTATATTATATATACTCTATATATATTATATAGATGTATTAAACACAGAGAGATCTATTTTAGCGTTTATTTCTTTAATTGTTGATTATTATTATGGTTTAGAGCCAATAAAATCCCAAAAATCAGTGTTTTAGAAAATTTGAATATTATATAAGACCTACTTATGGTACTTTTGTCAGTGTGGGCAGTCCGCCAAGTCCTGCTGGAAAATGAAATCCGCAGTGATGGTTTGGAGAGACATGTCATCTGCTGGTGTTGATCCACTGTGTTTTATTATCAATTCCAAAATCTTACAGCACTTCATGCTTCACTCTGCTGCTGACAACTTTTTCGGAGAGGAGGATTTCATTTTCCAGCAGGACTTGGCACACTGCCCACACTGCATACCAAAAGTACCAACTGGTCTTACATAATATTCAGATTTTCGAAAAAAAAAGAAAAATAATTTAATTTAATTAAATAGATCGCTCTGTGTGTTTAATACATCTATATAATATACGAGTTTAAAATTTTGAACAAAAAAATTACTGAAATGAAGTAACTTTTCAATGATATTCAATTCTATTCTATATTTTTTGAGATGCACTAAATTCACTATTTTCCTGTTAGTCTGAATTATGAATGTTGAGCAACATTTGATAAAGGTTGTGTTGGTGGATGATTGAACCAGGCGTACTGGGAAACCCCCAGTCTGCAGCAACAGCAGAGGATTAGCGTTGTTTCTCAGCCTGCAGGAACGGCGGGTCAGAACCGAGCCGAGTGCAGAACCGCTGTATAGTGTAATTACCGGCCCAGTGTTTGGCTGAATTATTCAGGAGTGAAATCATGCATGATTTAACAATAATCCCCCACACAGACACGCAGATACTTTCAGATAGACCTTCAGATACCTTCAGCCCTGCGATGATCGGGACCGAGGACGTACGCCGCCGCGCCGCAGGATGTTCAGATATGCAGATCCGTCCGACCTCTGACCTTCGTAAGATGCTTAAACCCGAATTCACCACGTCTGCAGCCGGCAGGTGTTTTGGTGGGGATTAAAGCGCGATTCGCTGGTTCATCCTGGAACACTGGCCCAGTTTCCAGGCCCACAGTGACTCATTTTGGGTTGTATTTATTTCTATGGCCTCGTTTTCCCTTTTTTTCAATGCAGGAAGAAACACTATACTGCCAAAAGTGTGGTTAATGACTCTAGAAGACCTGCCTATAAGAACCAGAAGATAACATAAGCCCTATCTGGATGGAGTTAGTTTCTCAGGGGGTCCTGGGTTGATTTTCTCTTTTATAAGGCGTCCTCCGTCATTTTATTCCTGTCCAGAACAACCATAACCCTATCCAGACGGGATTAGTTTCTCAGGGGGACATCTGTGAAAAATATTTCTCACATCTACTCTACTAGTGATAAAACTCCTGCATCCAGACTGCAATTGAAAAAACAGGAGGACCAGTGAGTTTTTAGGCTTTCTCGGTCACATGACATCATCGCGTTCAGTAGCTCCTCCATTTCCACTCGCTGTTGTGTTTTTACATGGATCTCCTCCAACAGGTTTTCTTCCAGGATTGCCCTGTATTTATCTTCATCCTTCTTCCCATTAACTCTGACACAGCATGATGCTGTCACCACCATGTTTCACAGTGGGGATGGTATAGTCAGGGTGATGAGCAGTGTTACTTTTCCGCCAAACATAGCGCTTTGCATTTAGGCCAAAAAGTTCAATTTTTGTTTTTTCTTCTTGCCACTCTTCCATAAAGGCCAGATTTATGGTGTGCACGACTTATAGCTGAATTTTCCACCTGAGCTGTGGATCTCTGCAGCTCCTCCAGAGTGACCATGGACCTCTTGGCTGCTTCTCTGACTCCAGTGCTCTCCTTGCTCGATCTGTCAGTTTAGATGAACCATAGCAATGTCTTGGTAGGTTTGTAGAAACAGTTGTCTGGTCCATTTTTGGATGATGGATTGTGGAACAGTGGTCCCCCGGATGCTCAAAGCTTGGGCCACGTTTTCTAAACAACCATACCGCTAGAGGTGCTTCAGAGTGCTGTGTAGATGAGTACCACCAAAGAAGCACACTGGTACAGCTCGCTAGCTAACACTAGCCAATTAGCATAACAAGCTAACACCCCGGAGTGACTGTAGCTTTGCTCTGTGGAGCCAAATGCTTGTCTCGCTCTGTCCTGCCTGGAGAGAAATGAGAGCAGCACTTTATCTGAGGAGCTCCTGTTGCTGTTCCTCACTGTATGAGTGTTTTATTTTAGTAAAATAGAAAAACAAAAGCAAAAGCAGTTATTCATTCAGAAATGAAAAGAATTGAATTGCCCAGTCATTCCACAGCTTGGACAAATTTGAACCTCCAAATTTTGTTTTTTTATAATGCGTCGTTTTCTGTTAAACACACATGCAACATTTTTATTTCTTTACTTCATACATCAGTTTTAGCCAGTATCATTAGCTCTGGCTTTAAAAAATATGACAATCAAAATGGCCACAAAACACATTTAAAATTGTGGTTGCAAGGTGACACAATGTGTTTGAGATGTTCAAGGGGTATGAATACTTTTGCAATCCACTGTAGAAGCATGCCGTGTGCTCTGGATGGTTCGATGCTGCAGTGGAACAGTGGAATAAAAGCCTACTGTTGGTTTGTTTGCTAAAGCAAACACATCTCCAGCTGCTCCTCTGCACCTGTCCTGATCCTGTTTACATTCTTTTCAATTAGGAGAAATTCTTAACTTTTCATAATTGAACAGCCGTGAAGTCAGACTGTTCCAATAAAGCTCAGACCGCCGGCCTCGCCGCGCTCCGTCACTCGACAGCAGAAAGCCTCCTTTATCTTCCTAAAGTGCTCCACTACAATAGCACTGCCTCCGCCGCTCCATTTCATTCTCTGATTGAAAACTATATAAATGGATACGGCAAACAAACAGCGGCAGCGGCGGCGGCAGCAGCGGCAGCCAACCCGGCGGCACTAAAACGCCCCATTCACTCAAACACAGGCAGCCAGCAATCAAACCCGGCACAGAATAAAGCCCTGAAGAGTGCCTGTAGAAGCTGGAGCTCGGGAACTGCACTCTGTTTGGGCGGGACTTGTGTTAAACAATGGATTTGACTCCTTATTGTTCTCTATTGTTCATCAAAAGTGACGTATATAATATTGATGGGAGTATTAGTATTAATATTAGCCTCTGCAATAAATAAGCCTCAACCATGGTTTTAGAATGCTGGTTATTTTGGCTGGTTCTTCATCCAACATCACTACTACAGTGTTAGCATCCCCTACCCAACATTTCTACCAATGCTTTATGTAAAAATGTTTAACATTCTGCTAATTAAGTTTTGGAAATGTTATGTATAACGTTTTCATAATGTTATGAATAAAGAATTAATCTAGATGGAAAAGTCAATATATACAGCTCCCTATTTCCTTATAGCGGCATATAGCTAGCGATGTGTTTATTTATTTGTTTTTTCCTTTCTGTGTGTTTTTACCACTTCATTTTCCAAAGCCAGATTTTTTTTGTGGCCCCCTACGTAATGGCTTGGAAAATAGAGGTTCACATACTTTTTTCACAGTGAATGTTAACGTGTTGTGTTCAATAAAACCATGCAAACATAAAATATTTGGTGTGGTATTAGTTTAAGCAGACTGTGTTTAGATACATTTTCTTCAAACTGTATTTAACTGTATGCTAACAGTATATTAAGTCACAAACTTTTATAAAAGCCTTACAGTCTTGCACAATAAATAAATAAAAATACTGTGAAAAAGTGAGAATTATTAATTCCACTTCACAATTATCACTTTAAATATCAATAAAATATACAAAACCCCCTACCCAACCAGCTACCAACCCTCATCCAGCATCACTATTGCAGCATTAGCGTATGCTAACTTGTGAAATGGAGCATAGTGATTAAATACTGGCCTCATTTAACATTGCTACCATGGTTTCAGAGGGTATAATGATCTGAATAATGTATTTTAAAGCAGGAAATTGGGAATTTGTCTCTGTTTGGGCCAAACTTAACGTATTGTCTCCCATGTCCGTTAAACAATGAAGTCGACTCCCATTGTTTATCAGGGAGAAATATAATACTATAATATTGATGTGAGTATTAATAAGCTTCTAAGCCTCATAGTCTGAAACAGTGGACAGCAGCAGCAGCAGCAGCAGGAGTCATTAGTCTCGTTGGAGGCGAGTGGATCTTGCGTTATTGACGCGGGAATGCTCTGTGTCTCGACCCCGGGCGTTAAGCCGTGAGGTCCAGGCTTGTTTTCTTCTCAAAACATGATCTTAGAGATCAATATCCTGCTCTGTAGCTCAGAATCACAGAGAAACGCTCTGTAATTGGCTAAAATACAGTATATTCTGTTCTAGTCTGAGGCAGATTTCAGAGGAATTAGATGGAGGGGATTTGATATGAAGATATGGTTGGAAAAGTGCAGAGCAAGGCTTTCTGTTAAGGAGCTGACCTAGTAAAAAATAATACACTGAAATACATATAATTGGCTGCTACATATAAGTTGCTGTAGAATCCAAATTGTACTGCAATGCTCATTGCTATCTTACACCCCACCAACAGTCTATTTTCACACCTGCTGCCTGTCTCGTTTAAATAGCAACAGTGCTTCAAACTTCAAACCAAACCCCTCCCACCCATTGAGCCACAAGACTCTACAAGACATCTGAAGGTGTCTTATGATATCTGACACCAGGACTAACGTTACAGCAGATCATTTAATTGGTTCTGTACTTCAGGAGGTGTGGCCAGTGTATGGATCTCATTAATAAGGTGACCTCTGGTGACTTTAGATGACCCTAGTTGTTGGCGATTCCCTGATTATCCTTCCATAAAGCACTGAGTCTCAGATGTCTGTGCTTGTCCGTTTTAACTTTTGTATTTTAAAGTATTTTTTTCCCATTTATTTTTAAGAATTTCCAGTGAAGTAGAATCAAAAGAATTAAGTAGTTCATAAATTACACTAATAGTTTGCTTGTTAACAAATCAGCATGCTACTGATGAAGACCTGCGCTCACTGTTGTGGAGATCTGCGCAAGTGCAGCAGCCAGGAAAAAGCTGTAAAATCATGTTTTTTGTGCATTATGGGGCCAACTGCAACAAACTAATCATAATGTTCTTATTAGATTTTAGTGTCTTATCACAGTTCTCAGAAAATGTGTTTCCAATGGCTTTAAAAAGAGAAATATTTGATATTCAGATTAAATTTAAGATGATTGATCTTGCTAAGGTGTCATTTTCTGTGTTAAATAAAGGAATTATATCTTTCACCAGCTTCACAGAGAGTCTGGGAGTCTCTGGGAAACTGGAAACCTGAGGGAATCTGATTTAGATAAGGCAGGTATCGGATTTACAGGATGTTCTTGCATTAAAACAGCAGTATAAACTCTATACAGAGGTCAAAAGATACAAGATACATAATCACAGCTACAGATTCTTCACAGGATCTCCTACATCTTTCAGTCGATATCCTGGAAAAAACACTCTTTAACTCATTAATACACTTTCTATAGCTTACAAAGTGTTTCCGGCGTCGTCAGAAAAGTCAGGAAGGAATCAATCGTCAGGAAAGAAACTCGGTGGGTAGTTCTGACATTGAGAGAAATGCCAATTATTCAAGTTTCATGTTTATGTGATGTAAAGAAGGCGAGGTTTTACATCTGTACCTGACTGACTGTACATATACTGTATTTTTCGCACTGTAAGGCACGCTAAAATGCTTTTGATTACCCAGGCTATCACTGCTGGAGCAGCATTAGCATTAGCCACTTACCACGCTAAGTGCTAGCTCCTTTGCCGTTCAGCAGTAATTTTTTATCAGCCTGTAGTCTGCATGTTTACCATATTAAACAAGCTACGTGGGTCATACCACTAGCTATTTTTACCCTGGCTACCAGAACACTCAGGGTTCCTCAGTGTAGCACTGTTGAGCAGCATTTGTTGTTAGCCACTAATGCTAATGCTGCTGCACCCAGCCTTAGTGGAAATCTAAGCTTACTGTTAATAAACGGAAGCACTTTACTCACCCAAATAAACAGTTTTCAGAAGAGAAATCTGTGTAGATTAACATCCAGCGCTCTTTTGACTTTTGTCTTAAAATGTTTTTTTAAGAATTACAGTTTTGTTTACTTAGCTTAGCTTAGCTTTACAGGTCCCGCCACTCAGAAGGAAAACAACATGACACCCCTGTTCCTGCACATTATAATCTAGTGCGCTTTATGTATGAAAATAGACCAGAAAATAGACATTTATTGATCATGCACTTCATAGTCTGAAAAATACAATACTACATATAATGTCATCTATATTGGCCGTTTTATTCACATTTTTCAACAAGTGACCCATCGTAAACCATAATTGCAGACACTCAATGAGCAGTAATGGTATCCATAAGTCATCTTGTTAGAGCCAGCACCATGTCCATGGATTGGATATGTACCCGATTTAGGACCACATATGAAAGTGACTTAAATCTGATTTGAAAAAATCAGATTTGGCATGTTCACACAGCCATGCAAAAAATCAGATTTGAGTCACTTCAGCCTGGGAATGTGAACATAGCCTTAAAGACATATTGTATCACACAGGCTGTGTTTTAGCTTTGAGTCTGATACTTTACTATTCTATCAACCATTGGATTTTTCTTTAGTTGAAATGTGGTTGAACCCAGTAAAAAACAATAACAAAGCAAAAATCTATTGTCGTGTCTTTCTGTCAGATACTTTTTCTACTTCATTAAAAGTTCCCATCCCTACTTAATTACACTCCCATCATAATCCTGCTGAAACAACAAAAAACGACGACAAAAACAGCAATAATTGGGTCCAAGCGCCAAAATAATGAATAAAAACTTGATAAATGACACGTACAGTAAGAGCAGCCTCAGTTTAAACAGCACCACCCCTCTGACAGTTCACACGCTGGTAATTAGGTGATAATCTTTCTGTTGCTGCGTTTTCTGGGTTGATAGGACCTAATTTAGTTATTACCCAAGTCCTTAAGAAGTCTTTTGCTCCCGATGGTTCCAGCAGAGCTCGGCTTGGAGAAGCTGTCCGTCATCCTTAAGTATCTAGCCTCTTCCTGGGCATTATCTCACTGCTGACGTTACTAACTCACACCTTTCACACTTGTAATTATCCTCATTAAATCTGACGGCATTTCTTCTCCTGGTGCAAGAGACGGCGTGTTCGAAGAGATAAAAAATAATAATTAGGGAAAGACAACGGGAGCGTGCGGCGCATGTCAACGGGAAGACTTGCTGAGCTGGAGGAATTGGGAAGATGACGCTACGCTATAAAGAACAATCGATTCGGAGTTTTTATCCTAGAACTACACTTGTAACGTCATTAAAGAAATTCTGAAGAAAACGTCGGTATTTGAACACATTTCTACGAGATATTTGGCAAACAGAAAGCTGGAAAATGTGCCTCAGGTCAACGGCTGTATAATACTCAGTAACCGGGGTGTTGGCATATGCAGCTCAGGCCAATTACTACAGTATATTATACCTGACTCTGCATCGCTCTACCTCACTTTACCTCACACTGCCTTGCTTACCTTTGCTTTACCTCATTCTACCTCCATCTGCCTCACTCTATCTTACACTACCTACTCTATGTCACTCTTCCTTGATCTACCCCAGTCTACCTTGCTCTACCTCACTCTTCCCTGCTCTATCTCATTGTACCTTACTCTACCTCACTCTACCTTGCTCTGCCTTATTCTACCTCATTCTACCTCCACCTACCTCCCTCTACCTACCCTACCTCACCATACTTCACTCCTGCCTTGTTCTACCTCACTCTGCTTCACTCTACCTCTCATTAACTCACTCTACCTCATTCAGCTTGGTGCTACCTCACTCTATTGTACTCCAACTTCTTCTACCTCGTTCTTTCTCACTTTACACCACTCTACCTCACTTTCTCACTCTACCTCATATTTTCTGCTGTGCCTCACTGTACCTAGGTCTGCCTCACTCTACCTCTCTTTAGCTCACTCTGCCCCATTCTGCTTTCTGCTGCCTCACTCTATTTTACTTCATTTTCTCCTACCTCACTCTGTCTTCCTTTACATCACTGTACCTCACTTTCTCATTCTACCTTGCCTTACCTCTCTCTACCTCATGCTACCTAGTCTACCTCACTGTACCCCACTCCAACGTTGATCTACCTCACTCTAACTCACACTACTTTACCTCACTCTACCTAACTTTAGCTCATTCTACCTCATTCAGCTTTGTGCTACCTCACTCTATTTTATCCCAACTTCTTCTACCTCTCTTTACCGCACTCTACCTCACTCTACCTTCCTCTACCTCTCTTTAACTCACTCTACCTCATTCAACTTTGTGCTACCTCACTTTAGTTTACTCACACTTCTACCTCACTTTACCACACTCTACCTCACTCTACCTCCCTCTGCCTCACTTTACCACACTCTACCTCACTCTGTCTTCCTCTATCTCTCTTTAACTCACTCTTCCTCATTCAGCTCTGAGCTACCTCACTTTATTTTACTCCAAATGTTCCTCCATCTCACTTTACATCACTCTACCTCACTTTCTCACTCCACCTCATATATTTTTTGCTGTACCCCCTTTCCCTCACTCTACCTCACTCTATCTCACGCTACTTCATTAAACTCACTCTGCCTCACTCTACCTCTCTTTAACTAACTGCTGACTTATTCAGCTTTGTGCTACCTCACTCTATTTTACTCCAACTTCTTCTACCTCACTCTATCTCACTTTCCCTCACTCTACCTCGCTCTACCTCACTCTACCTCCACCTATATGCACAGTTCTTGAGTTAGACATAACACACAACTGTACCACACAAATTGCGCCTCCCTGTTCTATTAAAATGCTAATAAAAATAACAAAGCAGTAAAGTAAAAACCAAATAAAACGTTTAGAAAGATTTTACTTTTCATGAAGAGCTAAAAAAAAGAAAGAAAGGAAAGAGTTGTGTGAAAGTGTGTGAGGGTGTTCAGACAAAGCAGTATCTGTCCCTCCTTCAGCAGAGGGAGGTTTGATTCAGAAGGATCCAGAGACGCTGTGGTCGAGACCCGTCTGCAGCTCAGAGCGCATGATAACGGCGAGTCACCGCTGAGTCCGTCACTCAAAAAGAAGCTTCTGACTATAGTCTGATGAGTACGGATCACTGAATGGACTCCCCCACCTTCAGCCGAATCAAAAGAGACGCTCTGGAGAAAAGCCATTGGTGGAGAAACAGATGACCCATGCAGTGCGGCATCCTGGGAAACGCACACCGCATCCAGATTTGCTCCAGTGTAGTCAGTAGGCCGTTTATAAGCAGACAGATTGAGTGGGTTTGGCATTCATTCTCTGACAAAACCGAGCTTTAGCCAAACATCCAGTTTCCTTTTGTTTTTTTTTGTTTTTTTAACTTACTGAGAAGCATAGGAATTTGAACCACTTTGACAAAAAACGAAATGTCATGGCTTGATGACTTTATCAAGACCATAGAAACCACCTTGAAAATCATAGCAACCTAGAAAAACCCTAGCAACACCCTTGCAACACAGGAACCACCAGACTGCCATTTACCAAAAAATTCCAAGGAAGGATAGCCAATGAACTGGCAGCAACAGAGTCATGGGTTCAAGTCCCACTGATGCTTATGGAGGCCCTGACCACTTCACCACTTACGTTAAGGGCCCAATTTTAGAGATCTTTAGGCAAACCAGCCAATCGTGCACTGTGCAACTTGACTTAGGACGTGTCAGTGTGTCTTTGCTATCGTAATGATGGGAAAAGTACACCTTGCATGGCAAAAGAAAAGCACGCAAAAGTCATGTACTAATTTTCCTAATTAATCATGGGTGTGGTTAATTTTGGGCGTAACATAAAATAAACTATAAAGTAAAAAATAAAGAGAGGACTTCAGTTTCTGGATCAGTTTCTCTGATTTTGCTATTTATAGGTATAAATTTGAGTAAAATGAACATTGTTGTTTTATTTTATAAACTACAGACAACATTTCTCCCAAATTCCAAATAAAAGTATTGTCATTTAGAGCATTTATTTACAGAAAATTACATATGGCTGAAAAATAACAAAAAAAAGGTGCATAGCTTTCAAATCTCAAATAATGCAATATCATATTCATACAGTTTTCAGAGTTCAGAAATCAATATTTAGTGGAATAACCCTGTTTTTTAATCACAGTTTTCATGCATTCTGGCATCATGTTCTCCTCCACCAGTCTTACACACTGCTTTTGGATAACTTGATGCCTATACTCCTGGTGCTAAAATTGAAGCAGTTCAGCTTGGTTTGATGGCTTGTGATCATCCATCTTCCTTTTTAAAGTATGTATGTAAGCATGTACAAGCTTTATCAACTTACGAGTGTAGAGCAGGATCTACAGGCCCAGCTGTAGCAACAGCTTCATACCGAACTGTCTCAATTCAGGCTAGAATCTCCAATAGGGTACTAGATAGAGCCTCCTTTATATTATACAGTCTATCAGTCTGCCTGTAATGATCCAGTTATTTATACACTGCATTTATCCATATCATAGCAAAACTGGTTTAATAAATGAGTGAATTACAGCAGCAGAGATGGATATTCCTGCCAAAATATCCCGTTACAGCTCTCCCACCGTTAAAGTCAGAGGTTCTGAATGGATTAGCACTTAAATCAGAGTCTTAACCTAATTTAATCTTTAGTGTAGGCCTACTTACTCAGCTAATGTGGGCATGTGCAGAGCGTGACTAAACCTAGGCTTAAACCAAACTCTCTACAGGAAAGTCAGACCAGGCCAAATAGTGTCTTAAAGACGTTTAATCATTTTTAACTTTTTAATAAACACATATATTTAACTTTTTAAAATTTGTACTGGTCAAACTCAGGCAGCTTTACTAAAAAAAAATTGAATTTAAGGTGTGTCCAAACTTTTGACTTGTACTGTTGTAGTGAACAAGAAATAATCCCTCTGGAAAACGTTTCTCTATCAGAAATAATAAGAGGAAAATATACACATACCAATGTATGTATTTATTCATTTAATTATAATGTAAAACGTATATTAATAATAATAATATAGATTTTATGTATTTTTTACATTTTCTTATTTAGTTTCTTTTTATTATTTAACAGTTTCATTTAACTTGATTTTGCGAATTATTTTTTTTATTTAAATTTTTTTTTGATAGATACATAGATGTTTATTGTATATAATGTGCACATATCAAAAATACTAGTATATATTATTTTTAGTTTGTATTTAAATAAATATAAATAAATAAATATATAAATTAGCCAATATTCCTATTTTTCTTAGTTTTTTATTCATTTTTTAAAATATATTGCATATATATATATATATATTTTATCTATACTATATATCTCTATTAAAATTCCTGTTCTGCTTGTTTTATACAGTAGTAAGTAGTAAATGCATGTAAACGTGAAATATAGGAAATTATATGATACTTATTAATCCTTATTTTTTATTATTATTATACATTTCTATTGTAATAAAGAGGAATAAAATGAGTATTGTTGTTTTTATATGTTTATATGTTGTTTAAATAAATGTTTTATTGTTAATTTACTGTAGTTTACTGTAATTAATGTTATAATAATAAGTATTATTATTATTAGATAAGGAGCTGCGCGTGTTGTTTTTGCGCGAGGTGTGACGCGTCCGGTGACGCGCGGTGACGCGCTGTTTTTTTGGGGTCACGTGGTGTGCGGGTGCGGGTTGTTGCAGGAAGTGTAGAGATGGCGGTGGCGGTGCTGGGGGAGTCTGTGCTCGGCTGGTCCATATTTACCCTCATACTGCTGGTAAGAGAGAAAACCCGCAACACCCCGCAAAACACCGCGCGCTGCGGGGCTTTACTGCGGGGCTTTACTGAGATATAACTAACTAACTGCACCTGCGGGGCTCAGCTCAGAGTAACCGCGAGTAACAGGCAATAACAGAGAGTTACTGAGAGTAACTGTGAGTTAATAAGGTTGACTGAGAGTAACTGAGAGTAAGAAAGGGTGTCTGATAGTGACTGAAAGGTACTGAGAGTTACTGAGAGTAACTATGAGTAAATAAGGGTGACTGAGAGTAAGTAAGAGTAACTAAGAGTAAGCAAAGGTGATTAAGTGTAACTGAGAGTGACTGAGAGTAAGTAAGGGTGTCTAAGAGTGACTGAGACAAAGTAAGGGTGAGTGTGTGAGAGTAACTGAGAGTAAGAAAGGGTGTCTGAGAGTAACTGAGATTTAGTTAGGGTGACTGAGAGTAACTAAGAGTGAGTAAGGGTGACTGAAGGGAACTGAGAGTAAGAAAGGGTGTCTGAGAGTAACTGAGATTTAGTTAGGGTGACTGAGAGTAACTAAGAGTGAGTAAGGGTGACTGAAGGGAACTGAGAGTAAGAAAGGGTGTCTAAGGGTAACTGAGAATGTTTAAGAATAACTCAGTGTTACTGAGAGCAAGTGAGAGTAAGAAAGGGTGTCTGAGAGTAACTGAGAGTAAGTAAGGGTGTCTGAGAGTAACTGAAAGTAAGAAAGGGTGTCTGAGAGTAATGGAGTGTACTAGGGGTGTCACGATCTCGATATTTTATCGAAATCGAATCGAAATGAGGTCACGATCTCGAGTATCGAAGTCAAAAAGAGGATCGACGATCCCTCCCGCGCGCGCTACGCAAATAGCGCAGCGCGCTACGCAAATGGCGCGGCACCAACACAGCGCATCCTATTCATTTAAATAGAGATAGCCACTGCATGAGCGCAGTCGGCGGGAGTGTGATCACTGTTTTTATCTGTCCAACGGGGGAGGGGGGGCGGGGGTTGGGCGCGCAGGTTTTGTATCTGTATCTAACGGAGGGGTGGGTGCGCGCAGGTGAGAGCGTGTGAACTCGCTGAAATGCGTGTGTCAGTGTGACTTGAGAACACTGACTATAGATCACAGTGAGGTGGATTAAAAATCTTAAACTTATAATTGACTACACCTGTTGCTTTCCATTGAATTAAAAAAACATCTTTCTCTCAGATAAAGTAAACACAAGCGTGTTTCTGACTAAAATAAAAGCTTTTCAGGAGAGATATAAGTTATGTGTAAATATTTATAAGACAATACCCACATCACTTATCTAACCAGCCTGTACTGATTTCTGCCCCCCAATAATGCTTTCAATAACCTCTTGTAACCCCTGGGAGCCAGGGGTTACACTCTAATAGCCTTTAATAGTCTTCAGTAGCCTTTAAAAGACTTACCTGGCGGCCGTGGTGTGTCCACTAAACTCCGTAGTTATAAACATCCTGAGGTTAGCAGCGCGCTAACTGACCTGTTTATAATGTATTCCCAGCAGTGCCTCCGTGTCGGCTGTTCTAACCTGCTGCTGTTAGCTGCTTGGGCTGAAAGATGAACTGTAGTGAGCTGTATTATCCGGTTAGTGGGGTTAAAACCTTTATTTCTTTACAGAAACAGTAAAAACGGACTGGCTGAGCTCTGTAGCCCGTGGCTGGGCTGTACTGAAGTAGTGACTGAGTGAAGAGAGCGGGGCTTGTGCTGCTGCTGCTAGTGGTTGGATGAAGAACTGCAGCTTCATGTAATGAGCAGTTTCACCAGCCATCCACACACAGCTCTGATAAACTGCTTGTTTTAATAGTGCACACTGTTGCTACCAAAAAAAGTCACTAGATGGCATTACCATATATATCTTAATAAATAATAATAATAATATTTATAATATTTATAATAATAATAATAATAATAAATATATTATTTAAATTTTATGAGGCATAAAATAATAACAAGAAAAAAAAACAAGAAAATCGAGAATCGAATCGAATCGTGACCCTCAAATCGAAAATGAAATCGAATCGAGGATTTAGAGAATCGTGACACCCCTAGAGTGTACGTAAGGGTGTCTGAGAGTAACTGAGTGTAAGTAAGGGTGACTGAGAGTAACTGAAAGTAAGAAAGGGTGTCTGAGAGTAATGGAGTGTACGTAAGGGTGTCTGAGAGTAACTGAAAGTAAGAAAGGGTGTCTGAGAGTAATGGAGTGTAAGTAAGGGTGTCTGAGAGCAACTGAGTGTAAGTAAGGGTGACTGAGAAGAAGTGAGAGTAAGACAGAGTGTCTGAGAGTGACTGAGAGTAAGAAAGGGTGTCTAAGAGTGACTGAGAGTAAGAAAGGGTGTCTAAGAGTGACTGAGAGTAAGTAAGGGTGTCTGAGAGTAACTGAGATTTAGTTAGGGTGACTGAGAGTAACTAAGAGTGAGTAAGGGTGACTGAAGGGAACTGAGAGTAAGAAAGGGTGTCTGAGAGTAACTGAGAGTATGTAAGGGTGTCTGAGAGTAACGGAGTGTACGTAAGAGTGTCTGAGAGTAAGTAAGGGTGTCTGAGAGTAATGGAGTGTACGTAAGGGTGTCTGAGAGTAACTGAGAGTAAGTTAGGGTGACTGAGAGTAACTAAGAGTGAGTAAGGGTGACTGAAGGGAACTGAGAGTAAGAAAGGGTGTCTGAGAGTAACTGAGAGTATGTAAGGGTGTCTGAGAGTAACGGAGTGTACGTAAGAGTGTCTGAGAGTAACTGAGAGTAAGTAAGGGTGTCTGAGAGTAACTGAGTGTAAGTAAGGGTGTCTGAGAAGAAGTGAGAGTAAGACAGAGTGTCTGAGAGTGACTGAGAGTAAGAAAGGGTGTCTAAGAGTGACTGAGAGTAAGTAAGGGTGAGTAAGGGTGACTGAAGGGAACTGAGAGTAAGAAAGGGTGTCTGAGAGTAACTGAGAGTATGTAAGGGTGTCTGAGAAGAAGAAAGGGTGACTGAGATCGACTGATAATTATTTAGAGTAAGTGAGAGTAAACTACCTTTAAGAATATCACAAACAAGAGTTTTTTTGTGTAAAAATTGTCACCCTTACTGGAAAAAAACGTTGAGGAGCTTAAACAAATTCACAGAAATCAGGATATCCAACAGCGTTTCCACACATAGTAGATTTTTGCCCATATCCTTCACCACTACTGAACAATATAATAACTCATGTACTCATATCATAATAACAAAAAACAAAATAACAAAATATTTTTTTACACAATATACAACATCACCATTATTATTAAATATTATTGAGGTAATGTCCTTTTGTTGTATGATAAATCGATAATGTATTTATCGTGACAGGGCTAGTTGTAAAACATAATATTGCGATAATTTGATATATCGATATTTTGTTACAGCCCTAATCAAGAACAAATGGTGTTAAATAGCCAAATAAAATAAAAAAGTAATATTATTAATATATTAATTCTAGCAGCCCCAGCTCTCCTCAGTCAGAGGGAAACTTAAACAGGAAGGTAAATATGTGCTGAACTTTTCCCCTCTTTAGCCGCGCTCTCCGCTTTTAGCCTTCGTTTACATGCGCAGCGTTATGTCATGATCTGGCAACCCGCTGAGCCGAGGATTAGGGATGTAGGGCTGTTAATTGATCCTGTCTGAAAACAGCAGCTCCTGATCGGCGGCTGCAGGTTTTAGCAGTGTCCTCGCTGCGTACGGGGAGGGGGGTGCTGTGCCTGGAATATGACCTTGCTGATCTGGACCTGTCCGAACCTTTAATTGCGCTTTTAATGAAACGGCCCGTCTTGAGAATTCGGTCCCTGAGGTTCTGATAGAGTAAACCGGCGTGTCCGGCTGAATAACAATCAAAAGATTGAAATATTTGGATGAAATCGGTGGCTTTGAGCTTGATTAGGACATTTCAAGTCCTTTTTCTTAGTTTTTGTGAATGGCAACAAATCATATTTTTAATATATTGTGCAGTAGGTGTGATGGATATAAAGAAAAACCTACTATGTGTGAAATCGCTCTTGGATATTCTGATATAAGTGTGAATTGCGATGATTTTTTTTAAAGCTTTTTGTATTGTTTTATTAGTAAGGTATATTAGTGAGAGAGGTACAGTAGTGATGGTAGAGGGAGGTAGGGTGTGGTATAGTAGTGAGAGACGTATAATAGTGAGGATAAAGTAGGACATATTTATAAGTATAGTAATGAGGTATAGTAGTGAGTAGGGGTGGGCAATATTATATCATAGACAATATATCGTGAAACAGAAATATCATGATATTAAAAATCCATATCGTGATAATAGGGCTGTTCTGTCTTAAAAGTAGTCTATTATTTACTGTGACGCTTTAGGTGTATTTATTGTATAATTGTTGTAGTTTGCAGTTTATATGCATGCACTAAATATACTGCGATATTTTTTGCTGCATTATATTATTTTATGCTATATTATTTATTTTGCCACATTATGATTATACTGTTATACTATTATACTACATTCCTGAAATTAATTAATTATTTTTCTGTTTTCCTATATCGCCAAGTATATCGTTATCACAAAAATACCCTGAAATATCGTGATATTATTTTAGAGACATATCGCCCACCCCTAGTAGTGAGGTATAGTAGTGAGGTATAGTAGTGAGGGTAGATTAAAGTGTAGTAATAAGGTATAGTAATAAGTTATAGTGGTGATATATAGTAGTGAAGTACAGTAGTGGGGTAGTTAGGGTAGAGTGGTGTATACTAATATGCTATAGTATTGAGGCTAGGGTAATGTCTAGTAGTGAAGTACAGTAGTAAGGTAGATTAGTATTGTAATAAGAGTAAGGTCGGTGGTGAGGATAGAGTGAGGTAGATTAGTGAGGTCCAAAATCTTATTTTATCGTGTTTTATGTTGAAATTAGATATTAAACTGCGTTACCAGCGAATGGTCACTCAAGCATCATCATATTTAAGAAGCTTAAACATTTGAGAGCTTCTGTAAATCTGCACCAGTTTAACAGATCTTCCTGTTGTAAAAATGAAAACAAGCAAACAAACAAAAAAAAACAGGAAATTCTGGTCGGGTTTATGCAGAGTTCACAAAATGTTTTACTGTGATCATGAACTTGTGTGGCACGTGAGCAGCTCTGATTAAAAAGTTAATCAGCAGAGGGAAGCATGAAGTGCTGTAAGATTTTAGACTTGATAATAAAACACAGTGGATCAACACCAGCAGATGACAGACATGTCTCTCCAAACCGTCACTGATCATCAGTAAATTTTACATTTCATTTGGAAACCAATGGAATTTTCACAGAAAATCTTACAACACTTCATCAGCTTCCCTCTGCTGACAAACTTTATGGAGATGCGGATTTCATTTTCCAGCAGGACTTGGCGCACTGCCCACACTGCCAAAAGTACCAATTGTTCTTATATAATATTCCAATTTTCTGAGACTTTTGGGTTTTCATTGGCTGTAAGCCAATAATAATCATCAACAATAAAAGAAATAAACGCTTAAAATAAAACACTTTGTGTTTAAAACATCTATATAATATGCTTGTTTGATATGTTTGATACATTTTTTTGAATATAAGTTTGTTTGATTGTACCAAATTAAAAACCTCTGGAATATAATCAAGAGGAAGATGGATGATCACAAACCATCAAACCACCAAACTGAACTGCTTGAATGTTTACACCATAAAGTTATCCAAAAGCAGTGTGTAAGACTGGTGGAGGAGAACATGATGCCAAGATGCATGAAAAAAAACTGTGATTAAAAACCAGAGTTATTCCACCAAATAATGATTTCTGAACTGGAAGCTCTGCATCATTTTTGTTATTTCAGTCATTTCTCATTTTCTGTAAATAAATGCTCTAAATGAGAATATTTTTATTTGGAATTTGGGAGAAATGTTGTCTGTAGTTTATAGAATAAAACAACAATGATAATTGTACTCAAACATAAACCTATAAATAGCAAAATCAGAGAAACTGATTCAGGTTCGAACTGAAGTTTGAACTGAATTACTGAAATAAAGTAAGTTTTCTATGATATTCTAATTTTTTGAGATGCTCTCTTCCAGGCCATCCTGGTGTTCTGCTGGGTCTACATCCGGAAATACCAGAGCCGGCAGGAGAGCGAGGTTATCTCCACCATCACGGCGATATGCGCTCTGTCCGTCGCTCTCATCACCTCGGCTCTTCTCCCCGTGGACATCTTTCTAGTGTCCTTCATGAAGTACCCGAACGGCACTTACAAGGTATCATCATTCTCGCAAATAAGGTCAACATCTCCGAGGCTGATGAGCGTTAAGTGCTGGATGGAGATGGCGGGGATAGGGCAGGGTAATGGCTCGCCGCGGATCACGGCTCTCAGCACATTAGACTGTATAATGGAAGGTATTAAACTGTTGAAGTTATTAATGTAGGAATGGAGTCGTGGTGAAAAACGGAGGGCTAATTTATTCTCCTAAAGAGCCAACAAAACTATCAGGTGGGAGGGCTTAATGACATAGGGATCTGCTGATTGGCTCTACATTTGTGTAAATAGCAAGCTTTGGGTCCATTATGTTTGTTAAAATTGGTCTGTGGGGGGTTAAGAGGATTTTCTGGGACCTGCCTGGTAAGGCCAGTAGCCTATGCTATGCTAACACTGTGGTAGTGATGTTGGACGAGGCCGGTAGCCGGTTTGCTAATGCTATGATAGTGATGTTGGATGAAGCCGGTAGCTGGTGTGCTAGAACTCCCTAAATCTTGAGGATACGAGGTGAGCAGTAACTATAGACCTGTTTAAATATATTAATACTGTAGCCTGAAAGATAATATTAATACACACTGAATTGAATGTATTTGTTAACTAGAGGAACAAGGCAATTATGGCTGATTTTAATACTGTAAGGCAGCTAATGGCTTAAAATATTTATTAAAATATTTTGTTTTGCAAGGGAAAGTCTTGTTAAAGCTGTTGGCCTATCTCTTTTTTAAGGTCCATTGTTTACATTCTTTAGCTGTTTTTTTCTGCTAATGAAGTTTAATTACCTCATATATTGTGTATATATTTTGTGCGACAAAGTAAACCCCATAGTAATCAAAGCCTTAATTTAAAGCCTTAATGTTTTATATTATATGTACTCCTAACAGCACAGTAAGTCACAGACCTATATTAAAGAACAGTCATGCAAAATATATAAATATGTAAATAAATAATAATAAAAAATACAGTGAAACTTTCAGAATCTTAAAAAATATTGTGATATGCATTTTTGGTCATACCGCCCAGCACTAGGTCCAAGCTGTTCTGGTGGAATTAGATGGTATCTATACAATATCAGGCTGGTGGTTTACAGAATGCATTTGTAGAAATTTCAGTCAAAAGTGATGGGATACCTCAGAACGGACTTGATGAAGTTCAGGTGATATTTCTGTGAGACGGAAGGAAGGAAGTGGGAGAGCGTCTCCTGTCCGAGTTTTTGAGTGAGTTACGGTAATGATCAGCACGGGGACCGGTCAGCTCCGAGAGGTCAAGCCAGAATTCTGACCTCATCAAAAAGAAGAAGACCTGGACAGATGTGAGTTCTGGATCAGACACTAAGCTCTAATGAAATATTGACAGAAATGAAAGTTATAGAGACGCATTCAGACCGTGTATAATTTACACTCTGTAAATTATTCATTCAACAAGAGTTTTTTTGAGTGAAGAAACAGAAAAGACCATTTTTGTTTCCCTATAAAATCTAAAGACATGGATTTAAAGATACTCTTTTTCACATATCTTATATAAATCTATATTTTTATTCATCAATCTATAAAAGTTCTTGGTTTCGTTTAAAGAACGCTTTGTAGCAAGAGAGTACTTGTTGAGTCAGATTGGGTTCCTGAGCCATTTATTATTGTTATTACTCATAATTAAATGGCATCATTAGAGTATTTGCTGCAGGCTAAACATGCAATGAACACAAACTATTTAAATGTAATATTGTGGAAATTTTAGGAGCTGTGGTTTGGATTGGTCTGTGAATTGGTTTGGGTCTGTTCTGGTATTACTCTGTGTTTTGTGTCTGGGTCTGGTCTAGGTCTGTTTTAATTGGTCTTGCTCTTAGTCTTGGTCTGGGTCTTGGCTTTAAGTCTTGGTCTTGCTCTAGGTCTTGCGCTGAGTCTTAGGTCTTGGCTTTGCTCTTGGGTTAATTTGGCTTTGGCGCTGGTCTTGGGTCTTGGTCTTGTTCTATGTCTTGGGTTTGACCTTGGTCTTGTTCTGAGTCTGGGTCTTGCTGAATCTGGTCTTGTCTGGGTCTTGGGTGTTGGCTTTGGATTTGACCTTGGTCTTGGTCGGAGTCTTGGGTCTTGGCTTTGGTCTTGGATTTGGCTTTTATGTTAGTCTTGCTTTGGGTCTGGGGTCTTGACTTTGGCTTTGGTCTTGGGTTTGGTCTTGGGTTTGGTCTTGGGTTTGGTCTTGGGTTTGGTCTTGGGTTTGGTCTTGGGTTTGGTCTTGGGCTTTAGTCTTGGGTTTGGTCTTGGGTTTGGTCTTGGGCTTTAGTCTTGGTCTGGTTTGGTTTTAATCTGACCTGAATTGAAAACAAACCACAATCTGATTTTACTGCTTTACAAGTGTGAATGTGAACACAATTGTCTACTTTAAAGAGGACTTTTAGAAGAACTTTAGAAGTGTGAACATGGCCTTAGACTTTTATTTTCAGTGTGTTAATCTGTGTGGTCTGACTCTGGGTCTTGTCATGTCTTGTCTTGGTCTTGCCTCTGATTGAAAACGAACCAGAATTTGTTTTTACTGTATTAAAAATGCTAGTGTGAACACAAACATAGCCTTTTCTTTTTGGAGATGTCATTTTGAAAGAACACTCTGTGTAATTGTTTTTTCAGCACCAGATACGGACTCCTACAGTTTGTATAAAGAAAAGAGTTTGCTTTTGTTGAGTCTTTAGCTCCTGAATAAACACAGATGATGCATGAGTAGATTATGGCGTAGCTGGTTGCATGTTTTTGGTAGTGTTAATCCGTGTTTCTGATGTTTAGATCAGAGCTGTGTTTTATATATATCTGCAGTATATACGCCGAGGCCTGCGTGGGTTACCGGCGCCGGTTCTCCTGTAAAGAGATTAGCGCAGTGATTGACGGGTCCGTAGGCCGTACGATTCGCTCTTTCTGTCTCTGTCTCTTACCCAGAATTCCTAATGAAGACGTACTGCGGGGGAGGAGACGTTATTACATCAGATCATCTGTGTTATTTTCTAACAGACCTCTGGCTTCAGGCGGCCTGGTCTCAGGTGATGGTTCGGATTGACGGGTCGGCGCTGGACGAGCTGTTTGAACACAGCAGGCTTTGGTGTTTGCACTAACGTTAGCTAGCGCGGCTAGTTAGGCCAGAAACGCGAGAGATATATTGTGAAAGCTGGATGCTGTGTGAAAGCTGAGGTCTGAAAACAAATAGTCCTTCAACTTCACTGAAGAAATACTTGCGTATCAAAACACATAAAAGTGTGAAAACTTACATAATAAACTGCTTTTTAAATGACCTTTTATGGTGCTGTTGCTAGGTGGTCATTATCTTATTTTATAGGAGCTTTCTATGGCGTTGATACTGTACATTTTTTGCTAGGTGGTTGCTATGGTAGCCCATGTGGTTTCTGTGGTGTCACTGAGTGGTTGTCTCTGAGTGGTTGTCTGTTTATGATGTTGTTCAGTGTTTGCTGTATTTTACTTTGGGATCACTATGGTATCCAAGGTGGTTTCTTTTGGGTTGTTGGCTGGTTGCTGTGGTATCTCCAGTGGTTTGCAGTGTTTGGTGGTCACTAAGTGGTTGATCTAGTGGGTTCCCAGATGCTTGCTGTGGGGTTGCTAGGTGGTTGCTGTGGTAGTGAGGTTGTTTCTATGGTCTTCATGAGTGGTAGCTATAGTTCTGCTAGATTGTCGCTATTGTGGCCTGGTAGTTTGTTACCATTTTGCCAGTTAGTCGCTATACTGTTGCTAAGTGGTTGCTGTGGTAGCCATGTGGTTTCTGTGGTGTTGTCTCTGAATAATACTGTTTATGATGTTGCTAAATGTTTGATGTATTTTTACTGTGGGATCACTGTGGTAGATGAGGTGGTTTCTGTTGTGTTGTTGGGTGGTCGCTGTGGTATCTCCAGTGGTTTGCAGTGTTTGATTGTCACTGAGAGGTTGATCTAGTGGGTTTCTCAGTTGGTTGCTTTGGTGTTGGTAAGTTTACTGACTTTCAAAGCTCTCTTGCTAACGCTAACCAGTTAGCATAACAAGCTAATACACTGGAGTAATAGTAATTAAGCTCTGTGGAGTCAAACACTTGTCTCAAGCTGTCCTGCCTGGGGAAACATTAGAACAGCACTTTATCTGAAGAGCTCCTGCTGCTTTTCCTCACCATACAAGTGTTTTTATACGAGTACATTAGAAAAACAAAAGCAAACAGCAATTATTCACTCAGAAAGAATCAAATGGAATTGCGCAATCCATCCACAGCTAGGAAAAATGTCCTCTTGTCCCCCAGATGAGCCCAGAATCAGTCCTGAGTACAGAATCATTTATTCAGCACAAGAGATAAAACTCCTCAAAACTCTGGAGACAAGGTGCAAAAAAACTTCAAAAACATTAACTATGATTTATGGCCCTGTTTAATATATATTAAAACTGTAGCTTGAAAGCTAATTGTAATGTATTTAATGCATGTATTTTAGGACTGTTTATAGTTATTTACCTATCTCTATTTAAGGTCAATTGTTTAAATACTACTAAATAGCTGGTTGAAGTCCGATTTCTTCTTATATTGTGTAATTTTCGTGGGACCAAGTAAACCAATAGTAATCAAAGTTGCAAAGAAAACTATATAACCATATTCATAAAGATTTAAGAGTCAGAAATCAATATTTGGTGGAATAACCCTGGTGGTTTTTAATCACAGTTTTTTTTCATGCATCTTGGCATCATGTTCTCTTCCTCCACCAGTCTTACACACTGCTTTTGGATAACTTTATGCTGCTTTACTCCTGGTGAAAAATTCAAACAGTTTAATTTGGTGGTTTGATGGCTTGTGATCATCCATCTTCCTCTTGATTATATTCCAGAGTTTTTTTTAATTTGGTAAAATCAAATGTTAATGTAAATCAGGATGGAATGCTCTACAGGTTGTATTTTTTTAGTATTGAAGAATGTAGTGAACGTCAGGTACCATCTTCTCGAGTATCTGTGCCACAATAGCGAGGCAGTGAAGGTGAAGACGTTAATATTTCATAAGGCCGTAGTTTTTTTAGAATAATTAGTCTGGAGCAGAGTTGGCGATGGAGCAGCGTGGAGTAATTATTTATGGGGTCGGCAGGATCGCGGCGAGGGACGGAGGTTATTTCCCGGCTCGTGTACCAATTAAGAATGTGATCTTTGGGAAGAATGGAGACGCGAGGCGCGGGACCGGCGGGTTGGCGGCCGGCGAGGAGGGCATCAGAACGCAGTGATTTACGGCGGCGAGGTAGACGCCAATTCACTCTGGCATTTGGATCCGCTTTAAGAAGCTGTGAGTCATCAACCTGTCAGGTCACGTTTCTGATAGAGTCTCCATCACCGGCGCTGCAGCCTGCGGAAAAACCACACCACCACCACCCTCACTGAGCCTCATATACACCTCCATATACACCTCCATATAAACCTCATACACCACCCAATATGAAGCCTGTACCGGGTCATCCGTCAGTCTCGCTGCTGCATTGTGTCTGCAGTCATGTATGAGTGTACAGATGCATATTGCACAGGTGCTACACGATAAAGCTGTTGGATATCACGATATCACTGTGAAACACCATTAATAAAGATCCCAAATTACTTTTGGTATACAGTGTGGTGGGCAGCGTGCCAAGTCCTGCTGGAAAATGAAAGCCACATCACCATAAAAGTTGTCAGCAGAGGGAAGGATGAAGTGCTGTAAGATTTTCAAGAAAAAACATGGCACAGTGAAAACAGTGTTTTCCCGCAAAATCTTACAGCACTTCATGCTTCTCTCTGCTACTGACAACTTTTATGGAGATGCAGATTTCATTTTCCAGCAGGACTTGGCACACTGCCCACACTGCATACCAAAAGTACCAATTGGTCTTTTTATATAATTTTCTCAGACACTGATTTTTTAAAAAAAATTTTATTGGCTGTAAACCATAATCATAGACAAAACAAATAAACTCTTTTTGACCGGTTGTTGCTGTGGTGTTGACAGGTGGTTGCTGTTAATTTGACCAGTGGTTGCTGTGGTGTTGGTAGGTGGTTGCTGTGGTGTTGACAGTAATTGCTAGGGTGTTGACATGTGGTTGCTGTGGTTCCCCATGTTGATTGCTGTGTGTTACTAGTGTGTATAATTGGGATCCCATTCAAAAGCTATTGCTAGGGTGTTGACAGGTGGTTGCTGTGCCATTGACAGGTGGTCACCATGTTGTCGACAGGTGGACACTGTTCTGTCAACAGGTGGTTGCTATGGTGTTGACAGCTGGTTGCTAGGGTGTTGACAGGTGAATGCTGCGGTGTTGGCAGCTAGTTGCTGTTGTTGTAACCGGTGGTTGCTATGGTGTTGAGATTAATTGCTGGGGTGTTGATAGGTGGTTGCTGTCATTTTGACTGGTGGTTGCTGTAGTGTTGACAGCTAGTTGATGTGGTGTTGACAGTGATTGCTCGGGTGTTGACAGGTGGTTGCTGCTGTGGCATTGACCAGTGATTACTGCAGTGTTGACAGGTGGTTGCTGTGCTGTTGCCAGGTGGTTGCTTTGCTGTTGACAGGTGGTTGCTCTGGTGTCGATAGGTGGATACTGTGGTGTTGACGTTGATTGCTAGGGTGTTGTCAGGTGGTTGCTGTGGTATTGACCTGTGGTGGCTATGATGTTGGCAGTTGGTTACTGTGGTGTTGACAGGTGGTTGCTGTGGTGTTGACAGTAATTGCTAGGGTGTTGACAGGTGGCTGCTGTGGTGTTGACATTAATTTCTAGGCCGTTGGAAAGGTGTGCGATATTAAGGTCATCAGTAATAATAATAATATCTGTATTTTTATTTTGATAATGTAATTATTGTAACAGGCTTAAGAATTGCTCTAAAATGTCTTTATTTCTGTTTTTTTTTTCCTCTTTTTGCAGGACTGGGCCGCGAGCAATGAAACCAGGAGACAAATTGAAGACACAGTTTTATATGGATACTACAGTAAGTAGTTTGTTCTGAATGTTTTTATATAGATAGATACAGTGTGATTTGATGAATTCAGAGCTTCCATTAACCTGTATCACCTCCTCCTGTTGTCTGAGGGGCGCTGGGGTTCCCAGGCTTCATGTTGGGGTTTTGCCTCAGACTAACAGACGCTGTAAATTACAGCAAACAATCCGGCCTAAAACAGGAGCCAGCAGTAACAAGAAAAATCTCTGTGTAGGTTTATTTGAGTTTCTCCTGGATAAATAGAGGCCAAAGTTATGATAAATGCATCCTGCAGGGAACAAAACAAAACAAAACAAAACAAAACATATAGATGCATTTTTTTTTTTTTTTTTTTTTTTTATATTTTCTATGAGAACCCATTAATGTAAGTTAGTCAGTATGTTGTATGTCTGAAAAAAGTAGCATATTTTATAGTATTTGTCTTATTTGTTTTCATTAAGTTTTATATTATTATATTTTATATATTTTTATACCATTGCTACTCTTTTAAAGAAGTGTAAATTAATTAAATACAATATATAGACAATACAAATACAACATTTACAGTCAATAGTACTACAATATGTAAATCATGAGATTAGAACCTTGAGTAGAAGAACGACCATAAGCAAGAGAGAATAGATGAATTTTAAGATTGAAATTAAGCCTGGAAAAGCCTGATCGCCGAAAGTATGAAGATTATTATATGATCAATAACTTTACTATGATGCCTTCACTCCTGCTGTCGGGAGTTTTTAAAAAAGTTGTTTTAGGGTCTTTCTTTACAGAACTATACAATGTTTTTTGTCATCAACTGCTGTGGTTTTCTTGTTTTCCTATCTGTTCGACATCTGTTAAACTCAGTACACCAGTGACGACTTTCTTCTTCAGGTCGTTCTATTCTATACAGAATATTTGTGCTCTAATGGCTCTGATTGATGTTCCATCTTCTCTCAGCTTCACTGTAACTTGTTTTTACCAATAGACAGCTCTGATTCTGAGCATTTAGACATTAAGCGATATTTATTGTTTGAATAATCAAAGTTTTACGACACACATGGGCAACTTTTGCTGAGAAGAAAAATGTGTGCTACAGTATCTTCTGAACTGTGTATCAGGTCCAGATGCTAATATCTGTAAATGAAAGCTGTATAATGCTAAAAACAGGCTGTTGAGTTGTGTGGAACCCGTATGAGCAGATGACCCTGAGTAACCCGTATCAGAAAGCTGGAATGAGGAAAGTGTTGAGTAAAGGAACGTGACTTTATGTTCCAGAACGTATCTGACTCACGTTCATGTAGAGATGATTTCTGACAGCAGCAGGATGATTTCATAACATGAACAGCAGTGCTGAACTGAAAATAACTACAAATAAGGACATCATAGAGCATTTAACTCTATATATACTCATTTTATTTCTTAAACAAAGTGATTTACAGCATGTATAAAGATAAACTGTTACTTTTATTGGAACATTTCTGCTCTTTTTTTGATTAAACAGCAAAAACAGACAGAAATAGAAGTAGATATTTAAATTTTCTTTAAAATTACACAAGTGCTGAATGTTAATCTACACAGATTTCTCTTTTGAAAACTCTTTATTGGGGTGATTAAAGCGCTTTCACGCAATTACAGTAAAATTAGATTCTCATATTTCTCCAGCACTAAGGCTGGAGCATTAGCATTAGCGGCTAAGCCAGGTATCAGCAATATCAGCTAACAGTTCGTCCTACGTAGCGTGCAGACTACATACAGAATACTCACCTCTAGCGCTTAGCATTTCTTAGCTGCTAATGCTAATGCTGCTCCAGCAATGCTAGCTGTGGTTAGCAGCAGCAGGCTACAGGTCTATAATACTCACCTCTCAATGGCTAAAGAGCTAGCGCTTAGCATGTTTAGCTGCAACAGTCTGATAAAATTGACCTCTTTCGCTTTAATTTTTGTGTTTTTGTGGGTTTTCTGAGAAGGTTTTCCCTTTTGCAATCCCGAATCTCGTGTCTTGCTTTTGTTTCATTTCATTTTTTTGCTTCTATATGTGTATAATCTGCAATTTTGAGTGCAGATTTAATATTTTTGAGTAAAACCAAAATATTTTGACACAAAATTAGCTCCGTAAAAATCTCTTTAACAAATTTGACATGCATTTTTACTGTGCATAGACAAAAAAACTCCTGCATTTTATTCATTTTTTAAAAACGAATATACTTTTATACCATCAAAGAATAAAAAAAATATCATAAGCTTTAATCAGATATGGACATTCCTATTCATGTCATTAACGCCACCTATAGTTTCATCATCGCTTTCAGCCAAAGAACAGATAATTGACAGGACAGGAGCACTTCAGGGGGCCAATCACATTAATGCTCCTGTGGCCCCGCCCCTAAAACCACCAGTGCATGATATGCAATGTCGTACTAGCAGATTTACGAGGACCTTAGGTCACTCTGAACCGTCTTGACGTCTTATTTTAACCCGTCAGTACTGTGAACACATGAACACACACTGGTGAACAGTGGGGAGCCCTCGCACCGGTGCCAGGGGAGCACACTCTGTTGGTTCAGGAGCTCGAACCGACGACCCTCCGGTCACGAGGTCGAGCATCACAAGGCCACGGCGTGGATGTATGACCTGAATTCAGACAGTTGTTACACATGGAGACGTCAGTGCTGTAACTGGAGTCTTACAACATTCTTACATACAATACAGCTTAGCAAAAAAATAAGAGACCACTTCTTAAAAATGATGAGTTTCTTTAATTTTACCAAATTGAAAACCTCTGGAATATAATCAAGAGGAAGATGGATGATCACAAACCATCAAACCACCAAACTGAACTGCTTGAATTTTTGCACCAGGAGTAAAGCAGCATAAAGTTATCCAAAAGCAGTGTGTAAGACTGGTGGAGGAGAACATGATGCCAAGATGCATAAAAACTGTGATTAAAAACCAGGGTTATTCCACCAAATATTGATTTCTGAGCTCTTAAAACTTTATGAATATGAACTTGTTTTCTTTGCATTATTTAAGGTCTGAAAGCTCTGCGTCTTTGTATTTTATAGAATAAAACTAAATAAAACGTTTATTTTACTCGATTTACAGAGCTGTATATCGCGATGATGTAATGCAATGCAAGGTAATATATTGCGTTTGTTAAAATTTTAGAAAAACTGTCTAAAAGTATAAGAACACACCGTCATATATATTTTTTTATCTAATCAGAAGAGTAGCATCTAATGACAACACAGTACAACACTGACCTCTTGTGGACGGGGTTTAAACAATGCACTAAACTAACCACTTCTGACACCAATTTTTATTTCTAAACTAATAATTATAAAAAATATTACTGTTTTTTTTTATTAGATTCGATATAATATTTTAAAACATAATATATTGTAGTATCTTATATAGTATATTATGTCTTTCATAATTATTAGTTTAGGAGTAAATTGGTAGATTGGTGTCAGAAGTGGTTAATTTAGTGTTTGGTATAGTGTTTTGTGTCTTTTTTTTTAGTTTTATTTTATTTTACTCAAATTTTGTAAATAAAAGGAGATATACACTTGCGTACAGTATATTTTTTATGTTTTTTGTCCCCCTTTATACAATTAGGGGCTTAAGTAGTACGTCGTTATATTCTTAAATATAATTCCTAATATATTGCAGTCATACTTTTAATACTTTAAGTATCGTTTATAAAGGGACACAAAAATATAAAAAATATACTAAAATTTAATAAAATAGAAGTTCTTTTAAACCACTTTAGGAGTTAAACCAGATACAAATCCGATATCACTCGATACCACTTCAGAAGATGATCTGAGATCACCAAATAGTTTTTGTTAAACTGAGTTTATGCCTCAGAATAAAATCCACGTTTTTGTCTTTACTGTCTGGTTCTGTCCCACGTCTTTCATTCCGCTCCACTCTGTGGGAAGATCAGCAATTGACGTCTGGTCCAGAGAAAAGAGAAATCCGACGAGTGGGCGGAGTAATTGAAGCGAATGTGTCTTATCAGTGTCATCAACATCAAAGAGTGGGCGATACAGCAGATAAAGATCTAGCGTCACAATACTGGACATCATTTACATGATGCACAATAATGCGTGTCGCCATGCTGGACTGGTCTGAGGTCCTGTAAGGTCCTTTTTGTTCTATTAAAACTAAAAAAAACTAAAAATATGCAATAAATATGTTATAAATATCGTCGCTGTCCTATGAAAAACACTTATCTCCATTTTTGTCAATTTTCAGTTTAGTACATAATTTGAACAGACAAACTGTCTTTTACACTGTGTCAAAATTTCTTGATGAACGGACCAATAGAAACTCTTCAAAATTACCTGAAATAAACTGTTTTTACATTGACTTCCATTGAAAGTTTACAAGGTTTTTTCCCTCTCCTGTAAAGTTGCTGTTTTGGAGATAAGTGTTTTTCATTGGACAGCGACGATATGTATCTCATCATCAAATAAATAGTTGCGCATAGAATGTAGTGTCGAATTGCGATGGTATTTAGCAGGAAGATAAAGTTTAGTAGCAAAAAAAAAAGTGATGCTATTCTACATCCCTCAAATCCATGTTACAAACTGGATTTAAACCAGTTGAAGAAAACTTCGTTTTTAGGTGTTTAAGAGTTTTTTTTACATTTTCTACCTCTTTACGAACATGATGTACACCAATTTAAATATTATTTTAATTTATAACTCACTCTCCAGCAATATGCCATCTTATATCTCATCTATGATTTTGGGAAAATCTACTTTTAGCTGCAGTAAACTGTTTTTTTTTTGTTTTACTTTTTTGTCCTTTAGCTCCTTATTTCATTTATTTAGTCATTTTATTTAAGCAATTCCACCAAATGGGCACCATTTCCGTCCCCAGGACATTACATGTATAAATGTGCACACAAAAAAAAAACCTTTAAAATACATTTTATTATTAAGAATAGTGTCTTCTACATTGACCTAGTTGCAAAAGTAAGATATGTATTTAAAATCATTAATAAACAAATAAAAAATAGACATTGATAGCACTATGTTTTTCGCACCTTTAAAAGCTTCTATACTCTCCCACGTCTTTACAAATGTGATTTTGCACCAGTTAAAAGAACCATGTTCTTCAGAACTTTAAAGGTGCTTCACGCTTATGTAGCCAGATGAAAGAACCATGTTCTGTAGAGCTTTAAAAAGTTTTAATGGTCTACAAGGTCTTTTAAAGGTTCTTTATGCTCTCACGTCTTTACAAACATAATTTCGCACCAATTGAAAGAACCGTGGTTTTCCACAGTCTCACATAAATATTTCTGTAAAGATTTAGCCCAATTAAGAGAACCGTGTTCTTCAGGTTCTTTTTTTCCTGTCCACTTCAGCGCGGGAGCTGTGCTCGGTTCTGTGCTGTTGGCACTGTTGCCAGCCTGCTGTCATTTCCATCACAATGGCCTGTGCCGCAGTGGAGCCTGTTACAGTAATTAATAGATTGTCCTCCAGTCAATAGCTGCATTCAGAGACCTGTTCCTGCAGTCACTCACACACTCGTGTCCTGTGTCTTGTCCTGTCCTTTTCTATTGAGTTGAGTTGAGTTGAGTTGATTAGAGTCGAGTCAGGTCTATTCGAGAGGGATTTTTCTTTCTTTCTTTTTCTTCTTTCCCCCTCCTCTATCTTCGTCTCTTTGCCTTTGCTTCTTCATCTTTTGCTCTAGACCAGACCTGGACATTGTACGGCCCAGGGGCCACAAATATATGCTTATAGTTTACAATAACTGTAATATATATTTCTTTATTAAATATTATGTAATGATTTACATGCACCTACTGCCACCCCTTCTCTAAAGGATTGGAAGGGCCAGTATATATATATATATAAATACTGATATAAATAGAGAGAGAAACAGAGAAATAGAGAGAAAGAGACAGAGAAATAGAGAGAGAAACAGAGAAAGAGAAAAATAGAGAGTGAAATAGAGAGAAAGAGACAGAGAAATAGAGAGAGAAACTGAGAAATAGAGAGAGAAACTGAGAAATAGAGAGAGAAACTGAGAAATAGAGAGAGAAACTGAGAAATAGAGAGAGAAACAGAGAAAGAGAAAAATAGAGAGTGAAATAGAGAGAAAGAGACAGAGAAATAGAGAGAGAAACAGAGAAATAGAGAGAAAGAGACAGAGAAATAGAGAGAGAAACAGAGAAAGAGAAAAATAGAGAGTGAAATAGAGAGAAAGAGACAGAGAAATAGAGAGAGAAACTGAGAAATAGAGAGAGAAACTGAGAAATAGAGAGAGAAACTGAGAAATAGAGAGAGAAACTGAGAAATAGAGAGAGAAACAGAGAAAGAGAAAAATAGAGAGTGAAATAGAGAGAAAGAGACAGAGAAATAGAGAGAGAAACAGAGAAATAGAGAGAGAAACAGAGAAAGAGAAAAATAGAGAGTGAAATAGAGAGAAAGAAACAGAGAAATAGAGAGAGAAACAGAGATAGAGAAAAATAGAGAGTGAAATAGAGAGAAAGAGACAGAGAAATAGAGAGAGAAACAGAGAAAGAGAAAAATAGAGAGTGAAATAGAGAGAAAGAAACAGAGAAATAGAGAGAGAAACAGAGAAAGAGAAAAATAGAGAGTGAAATAGAGAGAAAGAAACAGAGAAATAGAGAGAGAAACAGAGATAGAGAAAAATAGAGAGTGAAATAGAGAGAAAGAGACAGAAATAGAGAGAGAAACAGAGAAAGAGAAAAATAGAGAGTGAAATAGAGAGAAAGAGACAGAGAAATAGAGAGAAAAACAGAGAAATAGAGAGAGAAACTGAGAAATAGAGAGAAAAACAGAGAAAGAGAAAATAGAGAGTGAAATAGAGAGAGAGACAGAGAAAATAGAAACAGAGAGAAAAACTTTTGCAAGGCACTGTATATAACCCACCACATTTTATTAAGTCATTGTAATGTTTCATTTACTGTTTTTGCTTTATATAAAAAGGCTTATTATAAACGCTGTATAGCGCTACAGTGTGTGTGTGTGTGTGTGTGTGTGTATACCGTTGCAATTTCTCATGTAGCCCCTTGTGAAAACGAATTGGCCATCCCTGCTCTAGACCTCAATGAAGGCAGTCTGAGACATACAGTAAAGCATGGTTGAGGAGAAGTAAAAGTCTACCAAAAGACTCTGCTGGCAAATTCAACAATATGGAAGGAAAGAGAATGGAACCATACTGTCCATATCTTTCTACAGTCATTAGATTTACATTGAGTCTATCAACCTCCTGAACCAACCCAACCCAGTCCAATCACCCCCGAACCACAAACCCACCCTCCCAGTTGGCGGTGCTCCTGTACCCTGTGCTGCAGTTCACTTTGAATTAGGCTCATTGATTACACAGCCCTGTTCTCGGCTTCCTCTGCAGCAACAGCAGCTACAGCAGCAACGAGAGAGTAAAACAAAAAAACTACAGATCCTGAGAGAGAGAGAGAGAAATGGATGAAGAGATGTAAGAGATATCTTCCTCTCAACGCCAGTAGGTGGAGCTGCAACTCCATGGATCCCTGCATGGATTCCAGTAGAAGCCAGAGGCTGCAGAGCCCCAGATATATTTTCTGAAGCAGGAGCTGCGAGAGCCGGAGCTCTAAAAACCTCTTTTAAAGGCTTGTATTCAAAGGCGAGATCTGACAACCCTGTCCATCCATGTCAATGCAAATGGAATAATTACTGAGCTGACACCGCCGCCGCTCTGCCCAGCCGTTCTTCAGTCTTTTACCAACAGCAGAAGGCATGATTTGTATTGTTTGGTGGTTAATGGTGGTCACGGCGATCAGGGCGATTGTGACGTACGCAAGCGTGCACTAGAGCTTAGATCAGGCCCAAAAAATCCTGCCCAAACCCATGCACATTCTGCCCGTCCCCAACCCGACCCGTATACTGTCCTTTAGAGCTTGACTACTAAATAATCCCAACATTTTTTAGTAACTAGAGCATTAAAACTGAACTTTTTAATGATGGAAATCTGTTTTTAGAATGATATCAAATAACATTGCAACACTGAAGAAGCATAGACCTATTATTTAAGAACAATGGTTATTAATAACCGACTTCCCCATCAACTCTAATATAATCAAGCAGAAGACCTGATTTGATTTGTTTGGTGGTTAATGGTGATCATGGTGATCATGGTGATTGCAACGTATGCAAGCGTTCACTAGAGCTTAGATCGGACCCAAAAAATCCAGCCTGACCCGGCCCAACATTTTTTTAGTAAGTCAAGCGTTAAAACTGAGCTTTTTAATACATTTTAGGGCTGTTTAAATGAGCCAGATCTGTTCTGAATAAAGATAATAAGTAACATTGCAACAAGAAGAAGAAGCATAGACCTATTATTGTTTATTAAGCACCAATCTCCCTGTCTACTCTAATATAATTGAGTCAGTAGACAGATTTCTCTCCTGAAAACTGTTTATTTGGGTGAGTAAAGCACTTATGTTCATTTACAACAAGCTTAGATTTCCAGATTTTCACTAAGGCTGGAGCATTAGCATTAGTGGCTAACCACTACACTGCTACACTGAGGATATTAGCTAGCGGTTCGTCCCACATAGCTTGTTTTAACACGGTAAGCGTGTAGGCTATAGGCCAATAATATTCACCTCTGAGTGGCCGAATGGCTAGTGCTTAGCAGGTAATGTTAATGCTAATTCTGCTCCAGAAGTGCTAGTCAGCGTTAGAAGCAGACTACAGGCCGATGTATAACCCAACTCTGAATGGCCGAATGGCTAGCGCTTAGCGGCTAATGCTCATACTACTGAAAATAACTGAAACTCCTGTATAACGCTGTACTTTAGTGGAGTGGCTTGAAACCAGATTGCTCCTTAAAATCAGACAAGTAAAATTCATACATTATAAGGATTATTAGGTGCACTGAAGATTTTTGGGAAAATTAAAGTATTTTGAGTGCACATTTTAGTGCGAATACCTCTGGGTCCCAGTGTAAAAAGAGGGAATGAGCAACATGGAAACGTCCCTATAAAAACACTAATTGATTCTAATGAATCCATTTCCATTTATCCAGATTGATTTGGCCGTTCTAATGATTTGATTGTGCCAAGCTACGCCACGCTATGCTAAAACACAACAAAATAAAACTGAGCTTTTTTGGTCTTTTGTTTAGTCGATTGCCCCAAGATTGGCGTTAATCTTCGTTGGTTGAATGTTCTTCACTTGTCAAACCAAACTTAGCTCAAACCCAACCACTTCAAGTGAATGAAGGATTTACAGTTTTGAAAATTTACACTTCTTTTTGTAGTGAAAAATCTCCAGATATGTTGGGTTCATGCAGCTTTAGTGCCTGTTGCGGTATCTGAAAGACGTGGCACCACCTACCGTGTGGCGTGGTCTGGATTTTCAGAAGGCCTGATTTGTTTGACGGTTGATCACGGCGATTGTGGTGATTGTGACATACGCAAACGTGCACTGGTGTACCCAAGTGGGTGCAAACAAATGCAAGCCCTTTGGGTTCCAGTGTAAAAAGAGGGAATGTTCAATGTGGAAACATCCCTTCAAAAAACACTAAACGATTCCAATGAATCCATTCCCATTCATCCAGATTGATTTGGTCGTCTTAATTATTCAATTGTGCCACACTACGCCAAAACAAAACAAAATAAAACACAGCTTTTTTGTCTTTTGTTTAGTCGACTGCCCCCTGATTGGCGCTAATGTTTGCCGGGTGAACGTTCTTCACTTGTGAAAGACCTAAATTACGACGCTACGTGAAGTGCGCTGGTGGTTTGTTGGCGCTCAGTAAAGTGCTGGAGCGCACTCAGCAGGCTCTCCACTGTACCGCCGTATCGTGTAGCGTAGCGTAGCGCAGAGCGTAGAGTGCGTTCAGTGTTAATCAGCCTCCACCAGGCTTTGTGTGTTGCTTTATTGTTTTCATTGTTGTTGATTTGTTGTCGCTAAGAGGCTTACGCTCTGCGATTGCAGCCGAAGCTCGTAGCTGTTTGAACTCTGAGAAATTCAACAACAAAATAAAAAGCGTTTGGTCCCAACAAACGACCAGTTTTGGGTCAATGACTGACATGTTTAATCATGTCATTGTTCAGTGGGAGTTATGTCTTTTTACATATTTGATCTAACACCAGAATGTATTTCTTTATTGCGATTTTCAGTCAAATAATTGTGTTTTTTTAACAATTGGTGCATCTTTAGATGCATATTGCCTGTAGGAGTGTATTCTAGAGTATAGTATAGTATAGTATGTATCAGTATGGGCTGATTTTATTATTATAGCAAACAAACACTGCAAAACTCATAGAACAGCACCGTCCTGTCTGGAGAAAAATGAGAACAGCACTTTATCTGAGGAGCTCCTGCTGCTGTTCCTCACCGAATGAGTGTTTTTTAATCAGAGTAAAATAATAACATGTTCTTTCAGCAGAACAGTTTTGGGTCTTTGCCTGACATGTTTAATCACCTCATTGTTTGTTGGGAATTATTCTGTCTTTTTTACATATTTGACCAAACACAAAAATGTATTCCTTTATTGACATTTTCAGTCAAATCATTTTGAGTGTATTCTACAGTATAGTGTAGTATAATCTCTGTATCAGTATGGGCTGGCTTTATTGTTATAGCAGGTATTGTTAAAGCAAATTTTAGTTTTTTTTTTTTTCTTTCACTTTGTTGGGCCAAAACTAGACTGAATATCAAATATTGAACCAAACTGTTGGTCATAGTCATAGTGCAGTGTTTCCACACAGCATCCATTTCTTCCAAAATAGATTTAAAATGCTGATTCATCTGACCTCAATACACTGTATTTCCATGTGTGATGGTCCATTATCTCTGATTCCTCTGAGCTTTTGAGTGTATGTGAATATTCAGTGCATCTTTAGGTAATACCAATGTTCTAGCGTATGTTCTGGGGTTGTCTACTTATCTTTGTTGGCCTGCTTTATTATTATAACCAATGCACCAATACTGTGCAATTAATATATTATTTCTTTTGCTTTCTCTCACTTGGTTTGGCCGAAACCGAACAATAATGAACCAAATAATGAACCGAACAGTGGCTTATTTATTTCAACTCATAGTGCAATAATGTGGAGTTTGCTCTAATGTTAAGGTTTTTTCAGAAATAATTCGACAACACTTCTGGACATGGTTAACACAAGACTTAAATAGATACTACACATGTTCTAGAGATTGAGCTATTGATCGTCTACGTATAGCTATTGGCCGACATTGCAACGATTGCAGAAATCCGTTGGAGCCGTTTGAAAACCTTTCAACGTTGAGAAACACTTATGTCTCAATTCTTTGGGTTTGAAGACTCTGGCCAGAAGCGATTGGCAGTCTGCAGCATGGCTTCACGTATTGATGGGAGTAGAGCGTAGACGCTGGAGTGCATTCAGAGCGTTGAGGCGTTGAGGGGGAAAACAATGCTGACTCTGAACAGGGAGGCTCTTTCTCTCTCTCTCTCTCGATTTCTCTCTCTCGATTTCTCACTTTTCCCTCGCTGAATTGGCAGGAGAGGAAGTTTGCACATTTTCCTCCCCGGTATTTACAGGGCTGGGTGATAAATGTCCGAAATAGCTCCTCCTGATCTCTCTCTGGTGGACCGTAATCTTTTGAGAGCCCTCGTCTGCAGTGTTGCGTCGCAGCATCCATTTGTACATCTGCTCGGTCGACGCCGCACTTCAAAGCAGTGGCGCACAGAGGCCCGGAGCAACAGGGCAAAATACCCCAGAGCCCTCTAAATAAATCATGGGCTTTCTTTCGTTATGCACTCAGAACCAGCCCCCCAAACACAGCCCCTCACTGCCATGTTCTGCCGGTGGAGATTTGGGAAAAACAGGGAGGCAGGCTGTGAGCCGGTGAACCCCCGCGAGTCTGAATGTACAGTATGTTCTGCCGTATTCCCTCCCTCCCTCCCTCCCTGCCAGTGTGCATGCCTGGCGTTGACAGTGCGCTAATAGAAGCTGCAAGTGGCAGTGGTGCCGGGTGCTGCCGCTAACACTGCCAGGAGGTTATTGAGAGGTTATTGTTGCAAGCTCTTCAAATGTCTTGAATGGGCGTTTGGCCCAGAGCTTTAAATACATCAACCAAAAAGAGCAAATTTGCACCAAATTTGGTACAAACCAAATCCAGACCGAACTGGACCCAGACTTAAACCCAAACTCCAACCTAACCAAGTTCAAAGCCAACCAAATCTTGACCAAACCCAAATCAGACCAAATCTTGACCAAACCCAAACCAAACCAATCCCTAAACAATCCAGAGCAGAGCCAAAGCCAAACCAGACCAGATCAAACCAAAATTAGACCTGACCAGACCCAGACTCAAACCCAAAACTAACCCAAACTTGACCCAACCAAATTCCAAACCAATCCAGACCAGACCTAAAGCCAATTTAAACCAGACCCAAGTCAGACCAGACCAGACCAGACTCCGACCAAACCAAGCTCAAACCCAACCACATCAGGACTTTTTAAGGTTTTAAAATATTTACAAAAATTGACACTTTTTGTAATGAAAAATCTCAAGAAATGTTGAGTGCCAGTTGCAGTGTCTGAAAGTCGTGGCACCGCCTACCGTGCGGCGTGGTCTGGATTTTCTGGCGATCAGAAGCAGCGCCGTTACACGGAGATGGGCTGTGATTAAGCCCCTGTCTGAAGCCCACTACATCTGTGGAGATTAACCTCTCAGGTTAAGCAATTAAAGAGAAAATATATATTTTCTCCGCTGGCCCGACGCCAAGTCCCTGCCGGCTCTTCCATTTAGTGTAGTGTTCTTTACACTGGACGGCCCTGCCTTGAAGTTTGGCCAGAAACCGCAAGGTTAAATAGGAAAGCGTCCCTGAAGGAGACGGGGGAAATGTCCCCAGATGAACCCGATATCTCCAGCCAGAACTTAAAGGCCTCCTATCAGAAGCTTAAGGTTTGTTACTAATCCAGTTGTGTTTGAAATGTCAAGAATGCTTCAAAGCCCGTGACCTTCTCCGAACTTCTGTTCTTAAAGTCTGGTGCTTTTAAATGAAAGATACTCGAGATTTGGGGCCGAGATGAGGCTGAGTCGGGCCCTGCTGTCGAGGAGTTGTTACGGTGGCTACCTCCCTGCACATTTAAATGGAAGTGTCAGAATATCTGTCTCTCTTCAGTTCTTCTCTTGCTCTTCATCGCCTCCGTCCACATCTCCTCAGGTGAAAATGAAGCGAGGAAGTCAGCGAGGCAGATATGAGCAAGGTGTACTGGCTTTAAACTCAGTCTATAGTGAATTTAAACATTTGTGGTTTGAATTTGACAGTAATCCGATCAACAAGTCAGGCAACAATCAGATTTTTTCTTTGCAAACAGAATACACCGACAGAATAAGATATTATGTAAACGTCACTTAAATCCAAACAGTCATAATATGAACATATCAAACCCAAACCAATTCAGACCAGACACGATCAAACCTAAACTAGACCAGATCAAACCCAAATAAGACCAAAGCAAACCCAAATAAACCAGACCAAACCAACCACAAACCAATACAGATCAGACAAACCCAACCCTAACCAAACCAGACCAAACACAAACCAATACAAACCGGACCAAATCAATCCATAATCAATCCAGACCAGACCAAACCCAAATTAAATCAATCCCTAACCAGACCAGTCCCAAACTAGACCAGATCAAACCTAAATTAGACCAGATCAACCTCAAATCAAGCCAGACCAGTCCCAAACTAGACCAGACTCAACCTGGACAAGGTCAACCCCAAATCAAATAAATTCCTAACCCGACCAGAACAAAACTCCACTCAAGTCAGACCAGCATCAAATCAAACCAGACCAGACCCAAACTAGACCAGATCAAACCTAAATTAGACCAGATCAACCTCAAATCAAACCAGACCAGTCCCAAACTAGACCAGACTCAACCTGGACAAGATCAACCCCAAATCAAATAAATTCCTAACCCGACCAGAACAAAACTCCACTCAAGTCAGACCAGCATCAAATCAAACCAGACCAGACCCAAACTAGACCAGATCAAACTTAAATAAGACAAGTAAGACCAAACCAATGTAGATCAGACCAAACCAACAGCAAACCAATAAAGATCAGACCGAACCAACACCAAACCATTACAGATCAGACCAAACCAACACCAAACCAGTACAGATCAGACCAAACCAGTACAGATCAGACCAAACCAACACCAAACCATTACAGATCAGACCAAACCAACTGCAAACCAATACAGATCAGACCAAACCAACACCAAACCAGTACAGCTCAGACCAAACCAACACCAAACCAGTACAGATCAGACCAAACCAATACAGATAGTCTGGTCTGAATCCAGACCAAAAAACCCTAAACTAACCCAGACCAAATCAAACCAATCCTTAAATACCAGACCAAACCCAAATGGAACCAGACCAGACAAAGCTCAAACCCAAACCTGTCCCAATCAAACCAAATCCAGGCCAAACCGAACCCAAATTAGATTAAGATAAAAGATTTCTTTGAAAAAAACAAAATTGTAAATGCAGTTGCTAGACTCTTGTCATGGGGTTGCTGTGGTATTCCAGTAGTTTTTAGGGAGTTGCTAGTGTTTTTGTGGTATTTCAGGTGTTTTGCTCAGGTGGATACAGTGGTATCTCATATTTATGGTCACTGTGAGCCCAGATCTCGACACGTCTGCCATAAGGAATTGTCTGAGATTTCATCTCACTGTTTACCCGTTAGCTGCAATGCTACTAAACGCCCCATGATGCAGCATTCACAAACAGGCCATGGGTTACGCAGTAAATGAACTGTAAAAATCAATTACAGGAACTCCATTTGGAGCTTCAGTTGCCAGGGTCACCACCTCATTTTATAATATCTTGCATAAAAAAACTCTTCTTTCTAGCCCAATACGTCTTCTCGCATTAATTCACCATTCCTGTCTTGTGCGTCACCAGCGCTTCAGGAAATTGAGGCAGTTTCCCTTCCTGAGACGATGGACAAGGAACCCAGCGAAGCCTCCGTATCCCACTGCGGGAATAGCGCTCGCTTTTCAATCAGGCATCAGCTGTGCCCGGCTATAAAGTGGAACAGCAGGACACTGCTGGAGTAATGCTGTATAAAATAGCTCTGCAGAACTGAGAAAATTTCCACTTTTCCCAAATTGTGAGGCAGAAATATGGCCACTGTTGAGTGCCCATTCTTTGAGTTGGGACCACTGAGCAGAAAATGTGTTCTTTTGTCCTGAACCAAGCACAGCTTTGCATGATGTACTGCAAGGTCTGTCATGATAAATACTTTTTTTGTGGATGAAATAGTGTGTCAGAAATAATTGTATTTATTTTAGTGAGGAGTACACTATTTTAGTGTTGTACACTATTGCATAAAGTGCTCTTTACACATGTACTCTTTCGATTTGGGTGTATTTCACTCAGTTTCAAATGGTGTGCACCAAAGATATAAGTGCTACTTTTTTAATTGTGTTGACAAACCCTTAAATTAAACATTCAACAATTTCTGGAAGCTTATAATGTCTTGAGTTACATTTTTGAAATTAATATGGTCTGGGTTTCCAAAATGCTAACCCAAATTTAAATCCAAGACCAAACCCATTTAATTCAGTCCAGATCAATCCAAATCAGACAAAACCAAATCCAGACCCAAACAAAACCCAGTCCCACCCAAAGTTACCCATTCCATGTCCAATACAATCCAATACAATCCAGTCCAACCTAAATCAGAGCAGACCAAACCAAACACAAATTAGACCAGAACAGACCAAGCCCTATCCGAACCAAATCAAGAGTAATCCCACATTAAAACAAACCCAAATCAGGTTATACGAAACCAAACGAAACCTTAACCAGACCCAAAACTGGACCAAACTAAACATTAAACTCAACCAACACCAAACCGAAATCAGACCATACCAAATCTAGGGGAAAATGATTTTTCCAGACCAGAACCAAACCAGGCCAATCTAAACCAAACCAGTCCAAACCCATTTAATCCAGTCTAGACCCAAACCATACCAAACCTCTCCCAACCAAACCAAATAAAACCTAGGCCAGACCAAATCCAGACCAAACCCAAATCAGACCAATTCAAATTAAATACATCCCAACTCAAATTAAACCATCCGACCCAAATAAAGTCATGCTACGTCCAAAACAATCCTATCCAGTCCAACCGAAATCCGAGCTGACCAAACCTAACCCAAAGCAGACCAGACTAAGCCCAACCAAATCATGAATAACCCCACATCAAGAGCAAACTCAAATAATACCAGACCAAGGCAAGCCCAAACCTCACCCAACCAACCCAAACTGGACCAGTTCAAATTAAATCCAACCCAACCCAATTCAAACCATACCTATACCAGCCCAGTCCAAACCAAACCAAATCAAGCAAAAGGCTTTTTCCAGAACAGACCCAATCCAATCCAACCAAATCAAAAATAATTCCACATCAAGAACAAACCCAAATAAGACCAAATCAAACCCGACCCTAACCCAATCAAACCAAAATCAGATCAGACCAAAACAAATGAGACCTATACCAGACCCAGTCCCAGACCAAATCAAGACCAAACCCAAATCAGACCAGACCAAAGGAAACCCAACTCAAATCAAACCCAATCAAGCCCAAATCTAACCATACCATACCATCGAGTCTAATACAATACAGTACAATCAAGTTCAATCAAAATCTGAGCTGACCAAACAAAATGAAACCTAGACCTGACCCAAACCCAACCAAATCAAGACCAGTCCCAAATCAGACCAGATCAAACCCAAATCAGACCAGACCAAATTAAACCCAACCAAATCAAACCATACTAAAATCAAATCAAGAAAAAAGGCTCAAACCTGTCAACTTGTTAACCAGTTCAGACCAAATGAACCAAACTACAGGTTTAAAAATGACTTTTGCAGATTATTCCCGTTTCTGACCCTGAAGTGAAGCAGTGGAATCGGTGTGTGTTTAGTATTGATCGATGGGTTTCTCTCAGGTTGTATTTGGGATCACTGCTGTGAGGATCACTGGGCGTGAGTTGTGCTGGTGCTGGTGGTGTTTTATTATTATCAGTATTCCTGTAGCACCCTGTTCTTCTCTCTGAGGCTGTGGAGCCCTGAGGGTCGAAGCAGAGAATCCAATACAACAGCAAATTATCACCCACTCTGATTTGTAATCCTGCGAGTCCTGCCAGGGCCAAAAGGCTAATGCTGCGCTAGTGCCAGCCTCCACTAATTTACAGCCCTGTGACAATCAATCACCAGCCCTGAAGAACAACAACCTCGCCCCAAACCAGCCTGAAACGCCGCCGGCTGGGGTGTGATAAAATATCGATAAATGGAAAAGCCTTCTGGCATTACGTTTTATATAGCTGTATTGTATCGATTTGCAAAAAGAGAATTGGGAAATATATTGGGGAAAAATTTGTGCATCTTTAGTGGGAATTACAGTTTTAATTTATCGTGTTTCACGCCGATATGGGGATATTTTTTTGACATATCATACAGCCCTACTGTAGACACAACCCTGGCTAGTCTTTATCCGTGAAAAAGACTTGGACGGAAAGCAGGAACAGGGTGGAATCCTGGCTTGAGTCGGATTCCTCTCTCTGCAAAGCCTCGTCAGGTTGAAACCCTCCATAAAACGCTAATTTAAATCTGAATGATTGCTAAAAGAGTCCGGCGCAGATTAGGCAGGTGAATAATGGGCTGGTCTTAACCGGAAAAGCTGCTGCTCTGTTCGAGTCGCTGCACCTAGCGGCTCGCCGGCGAAACACTACGGAAACACCGACGAGTGATCCAACTCTCGAGAACAGGAGCACTTTTCCCCTCCGCAATACCAACACACTCTTCACACTGCAGGCACAGCTTAAATTATGCAACGAGGCTGGAGGTAGAGCGAGGCAGGTTGAGGTAAAGCTAGGTAGAGCAAGGTAAAGTGAAGCAGAATAAAGAAGAGTGAAACAGATAAAAGTCAGATTTAGGTAGAACGAGGCAGATTCAGGTAGAGTGAGACAAGTTGAGGGATTGAGAGATTGAGGCATAGCCATCTAAATTGCGGTAAAATGTGGGAGATTGAGGTAAAGTGATGTAGAGCAAGATTGAGCAAGGTTGTGGAAGGTTGAGATAGTCATAAAATGTTTATTTAAACCTGAATGATTGAGGTAGAACAAGGCAGATTGAGGTAAATTAAGACAGAGCAAGGTAAAGTGAGTCAGAGCGAGGTAGATCAAGGGGTTAAGAGTGAGGTTATTAAGGTGGAACGAGGTGAAATAAAGCAAAGCGAGGCAGTTTGAGACAATTGTGGTAGTGTGAGGCAAATGTGGCTTAGAAAGAAAGATTGAGATTGAACAAGGCAGACTGTGGTACATTTAGACAGAGTGAGAGAAAGTCAGATACAGCGAGGTAAAGTGAAGCAGAGTGAGGTAGAGTCAGGTAGATTGAGGTTCATTAAGGCACAGCCTTACTAGCAAAGTAAGGCGGAGTTAGGTTGAGATCAACAGTGAGCGCTCAGACCATAATTGGGACTTACATTGATTTTAATTTATTGTTTTTACTATCTATATTGGGATATTTTTTGTCCATATCGTACAGCCCTACTCTAGACACAACCCTGGCTAGTCTTTATCCGTGAAAAAGACTTGGACGGAAAGCAGGAACAGGGTGGAATCCTGGCTTGAGTCGGATTCCTCTCTCTGCAAAGCCTCGTCAGGTTGAAACCCTCTATAAAACGCTCATTTAAATCTGAATGATTGCTAAAAGAGTCCGGCGCAGATTAGGCAGGTGAATAATGGGCTGGTCTTAACCGGAAAAGCTGCTGCTCTGTTTGAGTCGCTGCACCTACCCTGCGTCTACGGAAAAAACGTCTATAGAGGAGTGATCAAACTCTCGGGAACGGGAGCACTTTTCCCCTCCGCAATACCAACAAAGCATTTCCAGTGATAGATTAATGTCCCATCACTGCTCTCCGCCGTTCCTCGGCCCGCACGCCTCTTGACAGCTTTACAGGAAATGAGAAGGACGAATCTCGGCCGCGGCGGCGACCGTGCACCGCTCTGGAGCCGGCGAGATTTGTCTCCCGAGCCCTTTGTCTCGGCGCTTCCCTCCTGACATATCATTTTCCCGTAAATGTAATACGCTCTTCTCCTGCCTGAAAGGACGGCGGTCCGGAGGATGGCTCCCTGCGACTGCTGGTGTCTCGCGTGGAGGGACAGCGGCGCAGCAGCGCAGCGACGGAACGACAGAACGCCGGTCATCAGCGCTGACCTTCAGCGCCCCGTCAGCGCCGACACGCTGCTCTGGAAGTCTCGGCTGGTGAACATGAACATGTCAGCGTGCCGAGGGTTTCAAATCATTCCGGCTGAGCCTCCCTTTACAGCATCCTGACCTTGGCCTCGGTTACGGCTCAAAAACACTGCCATCTTTTTGATCCCGTTCTTTTAATCAAATCTTTGCAGAGATTTAGAGCAGAGATGGTGCAATAATAACAGTCTACTGTGAATTTTATATAATTTTTCCGGTTTCTGCACGAACTTTAAGACTTTAACCCTTTAACAGGCCTTGATCTGTATACATGCTACATGTGCAGGTTCTTAATCAAATCTTTGTGGACATCAAAAGGGGTTAAAGTCGTAAAGTACCTTCAGGAACCCAGACGATATATATTTACAGCCCTGGAAAAAGTTAAGAGAGCACTTCAGTTTCTGAATCAGTTTATCTGATTTTGCTATTTCTAGGTTTATATTTGAGTAAAATGAACATTGTTGTTTTATTCTATAAACTACAGACAACATTTCTCCCAAATTACAAATAAGAATATTGGCATTTAGCATTTATTTGCAGAAAATGAGAAATGACTGAAATAACAAAAAAGATGCAGAGTTTTCATATCAACAAGTTCATATTCATAAAGTTTTAAGAGATCAGAAATCAATATTTGGTGGAATAACCCTGGTTAGTTTTTAATCACAGTTTTTTTCATGCATCTTGGCATCATGTTCTCCTCCACCAGTCTTACACACTGCTTTTGGATAACTTTATGCTGCTTTACTCCTGGTGCAAAAATTCAAGCAGTTCAGTTTGGTGGTTTGATGGTTTGTGATCATCCATCTTCCTCTTGATTATATTCCATGAGTTTTTAATTTGGTAAAATCAAAGAAACTCATCATTTTTAAGTGGTATCTTATTTTTTTTTCCAGAGCTGTATGTACAAAACCCACAGAAACATTTAATTCTTAAAGAATTTTAAAATAATTTTAACTCATTGACTCTTAAAGTGTCTTAAAGTGTCTTTTAGAATAATTTTGTCCATATCTTCGGGGTTTTTAAAGGTACTTTAAGATTTTAACTTCAGGGCGCTAAAAACCATTCCACCTTAAATGCTACCATCTCTGCTATATGTTGCACTGTTTAAGGTGGAACAGGAAATTTAGCTAGCTAGCTACTAAGACCAGTTACTGAAAATTTTTATATGCTTGTGATATAGTGGTTATCGTAACTTTAACAAGAAAGAACTACATTTTTTGTTTTTTTTTGGTTGCCTCTGCCCCATCTTGTCAGTGATTCTCATAGGGCGCAGTGATAGAACATTTGAAATGGGATTGGGTCTAAAAATACAGAATACAGTGTACCAAACACATCAACCCTGTTTTGTAGTCTGTTCCAGACTTATAGTTGTTAAAAAAAAACGTCCATATCCTAGATGAGTAATGAAATTGAAGATGTGAAACTATGCCTGAAGTTGGAGAATATGAAGGTAAGGCCTATTCCGCAATATATTTTTAATACAGACCATAACCAAAGATACCAAAGGCAGGCAATACTTTCATCATAAATGCTGAAAAGCAGCAGGATCACCTCGACATATTGGAAAAATAATAATGTTCCTGCAGGACCATGAGGGAAAGCCAGAGGACTCGTCAGATGGAAATTATTACACCGTAAAAGAGAGTGTTTATGAAGGATGCCGTCAAATCCCAGCCTCTGTTCGGTTCCAGATGTCTGAAAAGTGGCCCACCTTACGTGAAGATCCGACATAAAGGTCCTTCAGAGGATTTACACTGACATTCTGTACCGAACGTAGTAGGAAAATGACCTAGTATCTAGTTTCTATGTCCCATAGAAGCTAAAAAAGACTGGACTGACCTGTGGGATAGGTGGGCGGGGCCTCCAGCATTTATTGTGAATGGACAATTCGAGTCAGACACTGCCAGTCACCATCATTACGACCATAAAAGTGTTGAGGTAACACTTCGAGATCAGTTTACATAATGCAGTTCCCAATGACTTTTGCCATTCGTCTCTTTGTTACCTTGTACACAGCTCTGGAAAATAAAAAATAAGAGAGCACTTAAAAATGATGAGTTTCTTTGATGTTACCAAATAGAAAACCTCTGGAATATAATCAAGAGGAAGATGGATGATCACAAGCCATCAAACCAAACTGAACTGCTTGAATTTTTAGATTTTTAGATTTTTTTTGCGCCAGGAGTAAAGCAGCATAAAGTTATCCAAAAGCAGTGTGTAAGACTGGTGGAGGAGAACATGATGCCAAGATGCATGAAAAAAACTGATTAAAAACCAGAGTTTATTATCCAACCAGCTACCTTGGTTGGATTGTTAAGCTGGTTGACCAGCATAGCTGTTGGTCAGAGTGGTTGAAACTAGGGTTGTGACATATCATATTGTACACTATAATAGGCAAAAAGAATTTTATTTTTTAGTTTTTTACATTATTACTTGTTTATATACAAAATTAAGTTTTTTGTAATTACTGTATATCAAATATACAAATGTTTTAATTTTTTTAGTTTTAACTGATTGTACAAAAACAGTTTATTCATGCAAAATAAAACTTTAATAATAATATTTAGCGTATTTTTACAAACTGACAGACTCTTTACGATCACAATTTACACACAACCACTGGTGAGAAGTGGCAGCCAATTGTGGACAGCATACTCTCAACCGGAAACAACTGCATTGGGTACTGAGAAAAAAGCAATGCCAAAGTGCCAATCCAAATCTGGCCATACATATTTATTTTGCTGATGTTGTTTATTCTCGAAAGTAATTTTAAAAATGTCAAAGTTTTGTCATGTTTCTAAGATTAGCATTATCCAAAAACGTTCTGGCATTTTCTGACATTATTTTAGATAGATAGATAGTTAGATAGATAAATACTTTATTTGAAGTTGAAACAATCTGGCAAAAACTGACTTTATTTGGATGGTTGTTTAATTTTTCAGTTTGACCATTTTACAGTCAGCTCTGATTGGATTGGACCTCAGACTTCAGGTTTTATCCAGTAGAGACCTCAAGATCAGTTCAGTAATGAGCAACTCGAGAACCAGAATGGCCAAAGAACTCCCTCTCGCTCGATGTTCCCAGTGGGTCTACTTTGGGAAGGGGTTTCTACCAATTTTTCCATCCAGTATTCAACAAGTGGAGCGTTGATTCTGAATAATGCGTTTGCTGAGTATCAAAAATGTAGGAAATTTGAATTGGATGTTCATTTTTGTGATGTATTTTCATGGGTTCCATGGGTTCGAGCCCGGTGCTCGGCTCTGCAGTATAAACGGGGGTCGGTCAGTCGGCTGTTTAATTATTTATCCCTCTCTTTTCTGCACGTCGGGAGGATTAATATGCTAAACTGCGCCGGCCAGTCAGGTGCGTTTCCTGGAATTGGATCTGGTTAGAGAGTAATGGATGATCTGCAGGACTGCGGTGTGCTCTTATCCCCCGCTGTGTGAATATTCATGCTGTTATGATTAATACCGGCCGTCGGTTTGCGGTGCTGCGAGCGGCTGGTGTTGCGGGGCACCGGGAGCGTGGCGGCTGTGCGGTTAGCGCTGGTTTGTTAGCGCTGAGGCGGTTTGGAGTGAAGTGGCTGTCGGTGGCGCTAGGCTAACAGGTCTCTGTTGAGCGATTAGGCAGCGCTGCAGCTTATTGAAACTAATGCCTTCCTGCAGTTCAGCAGAACGATGCCCGGCTGCTCTCCAGTCATTCGGAATAGATCAGGATTCAGGGGATTGTGGAGCTGCAGATGATTCAAGCCATCAAACCAAGCTGAACTGCTTGAATTAAAGGCATAAAGTTATCCAAAAGCAGTGTGTAAGACTGGTGGAGGAGGAGAAAATGATGCCAAGATGAATAAAAAAAAAAACTGTGATTAAAAACCAGGATTATTCCACCAAATATTGATTATTGAACTCTCATTCAAAACTTTATGAATATGAACTTTTTTTCTTTGCACAATTTGTTATTTTATTTATTTGGAATTTGGGATAAATGTTGTCTGTAGTTTATAGAATAAAACAATAATGTTTATTTACTCAAATATATACCTATAAATAGCAAAATCAGAGAAACTGATTCAGAAAGTAAAGTGGTGTCTTCATTTTTTCAACTGTAAAAGATGCTAATGTATAAATTTAACTTTAATAAACTTCTGCAATTTAATCTGGTAATTGTTTTGATTATACTCAATGAACTGGGCTGAGTGATGTACTCTTGAGAGGAGAATCCTGTTAGTGTGTTGATGATACTGTAATATACTGAGTGGTGTACTTTTAAGAGGGATATTCGGTTAACGTTCCGATGGTTCTCACTGTAATGGGTTGAGAGATGCACTTTCAAGAGGGGGATCTGGTTAGTGTTTTGACAATTCCAATTAGTGTTCTAATGATACTGTGATATACTGTTCTGAAGATTCTCACTGTAATGGGCTAAGTGATGTACTTTTAAGAAGTGTATCCAGTTAGTGTTCTGATGGTACTTACTGTACTGGGCAGAGTGATACACTCTTTCAAGAGGGGTATCTAGTTAGTGTTCTGATGATACTCACTGTAATGGGCTGAGTCATGCACTCTCGAAAGGAGTGTCTTGTTAGTGTTCTGATGATACTCACTGTAATGGGCTGAGTCATGCACTCTCGAAAGGAGTGTTCTGTTAGTGTTCTGATGATACTCACTGTAATGGGCTGAGTCATGCACTCTCGAAAGGACTGTCTGGTTAGTGTTCTGATGATACTCACTGTACTGGCCTGAGTGAGGGTCTCTTAAGAGAGGTATCCAGTTAGTGTTCTGATGATACTCACTGTACTGGGCTGAGTGATGGACCCTTAGGAGAGGCAAAGCACTGTTTTTAGTAGAATATTTGATTAATAAACATATAATAAGCTTATAAATATTTAATAAGCTCAAGAGAACATTGAAAACCCACTGAGAACCGGTAGGTTCATTGACTTCCGTGGATATTTACCTGCTCTACATTTGGGCGTATAGAATAGCGTGCACTGATTTCTGAAGGTCTTTTCCAGCCGTGGTTTGTTGAGAACACCTAGGCTACATCCTGAACAGTCAACGACAGCACATTTCTCACAGTTCCAGCGTTTTGACAGTCGCAGTTCTATCTCACACTGGGATGACGCCAGCTCTCGCCATCTCTGTCCTCCTCAAACGGCATCATGAGATCCTGGAAATTAATTTCACAGTCCAGCGTCTGATTAATTTCACACTGTCTCCTAATTGCACACTTTTCCAGCCAAATGATGAGCAAATTGAATCAGATGAAAGACTGCGGTTGGAGACTTGAGTCGAGCGAGTAAATCTTCTTTATCTGTCGCAGGAGTGAGAAACTGTCGATTTTTACTGTCTGTTCTATTTTATTTTTAATGGTGTACTCGGTAGAGATGGACTGATCAGTGTTTTTTGGCCTAATTCAGATCTTTCAATACAATCAATCGATTGCCTGAGTACTGTATTAGTGTTTCAAGGCGAACTTAGTGATGCATCATTGTGCAGGGCTTCTGTAATGTTTTGCATTGTCTCTCAATATCAAATATACTTTACTTTTTGGAACCAACCACGTTTTAAAGCACTGTAAATGTACTCTCTTGAGGGTTATCCGGTTAGTGTTCTGATGATACTCACTGTACTGGGCTGAGTGATGAACTCTTGGGAGGGGTATCCAATTAGTATTTTGATGATACTCACTGTACTGGGCTGAGTGATGCACTCTTAAGAGGGAAATCTGGTTAGTGTTTTGATGATACGCACTCTACTAGGCTGAGTGGTGCACTCTTTTGAAAGGGGTATCCTGTTAATGATTCTTTCTGTAATGGGCTAATTGATGCACTCTTGAAAGTGGTATCCAGTTAGTGTTCTGATGGTATTCACTGTATTGGGCTGAGAGATGCCCTTTCAAGTGGTGGAGAGATGCACTTGAGTGGTTGAGATGGTGATTTTGTAAGGCATGCATATTTAATTAGTCCAATTAGTGAACTATTAACAGGATTACATCCCATATTTAAAGAGATATGATACTGCAACATCTTAAGCCAGTTATTTAATATTTTATTTCTGTTTTTAAGAGGCCTAAAAACAGCGTAACAAAACTACCCTACCGTTTACTTTCTGTTTGTGCGTTCCACTTGAACACTGACCCAGAAACAGCTCGTGTTCTCCCGCTACAGAGCTACGATATTTTAAGATCCTCTCATAAAATACAAAATACGTTCTTCTCAACCTCTAACTCCTCCACCCCCTTCTCCACCCCTCCACCTCCCTTTGCATCCCCCCCTCCAGAGACTCCCCCATGCTGTTCCAGCTCGCGTTTGTTTGTTTGGCGGGTCCTCAGCGAGCAGCCTGTAATAGCGAGATGCTAACGCCGCTCTGAATTAGGAATTCACGGGGAGTAGGTGAAGTGCAGATGCTCAGAACGTAACGGGGGGGTGGTGCTATTTCAGGATGGGGGGCTGGGGGGTCTTTTTTAGTCTAAAGTAAACAGACGTCTCTGAAGACGGGCCCAGTAAACCCAGCGAAAATAACTTCCCTGTCGAAGCTCACCGGGGAAGATGCGTGCGGCGTGGAGACACGCTTGGCTTAGCACTTCCTGGAGGTGAGAACGTGATTCGCTGCAACGCCAGACTAAACAAAAGATGGCAGCCTAAATATTACGCATGGATTCAGTGGCTTGGAATCAATACGGCTTTCAGATATGAGGGTTACGCAGTGAACCGGCCTCACCGGTAACTTATTATTATTGAGTTCTGTACAAGCAAATAGACCACTGAAGCAGTGGTGGTATCCGTGGTATCCGTGCTGGTTGCTATGTTGTTTCTAAGTGGTTGCTAGGTGGTTGCTAATGTGTTGCTAGGTGGAGTACTTGTTCTGTGGAGCATCCAAACTAATTATGGAACTTCTAACAATAGAGGAGCCCATTTTTTGGTGCTATGTTGAAGTGAAGTGTTCAAAAATGAAGGTGCTTTAAAAGGGTTGTTGGTGGTTGCTAAGGTGTTGGTATGGTGTCTTTGTTGTTTGCTAAGTTGTCACTATGGTATCAGTGTTGGTTGCAATGTCGTTTCTAAGTGATTGATAAGCTGTTGCTATGGTATCTGTGGTAGTTGCAATGTTGTTTCTAAGTGGTTGCAAGGTGGTTGCTAATGTGTTGCTAGATGGTTGCTAAGGTGTTGCTATAGTGTCTTTGGTGGTTGCTAAGGTGTTGCTATGGTATCTATTGTGATTGCTATGTTTTTTTTTTAAGTGGGTGCAAGGTGATTGCTAATGTGTTGCTAGGTGGTTGCTAATGTGCTGCTATGGTGTCTTTGGTGGTTGCTAAGTTGTCACTGTGGTATACGTGTGGTTTGCAATGTTGTTTCTAAGTGGTTGCTTAGTTGTTGCTACAGTATCTGTGTTGATTGCAATGTTGTTTCTAAGTAATTGCTAGGTGGTTGCTAAGGTGTTCCTATCAAATCAATTGTGGTTGCTATCTAGTTTTTAACTGGGTGCAAGGCGGTTGCTAATATGTTGCTATGGTATCCGTAGTAGTTGCAATGTTATTTCTTAGTGGTTGCTATGGTGTCTGTGGTGGTTGCTATGTTGTTTCTAAGTGGTTCCAAGGTGGTTGCTAATGTGTTACTAGGTGGTTGCTAAGGTGTTGGTATGGTATCCACGTTGGTTGCAGTGTTGTTTCTAAGTGGTTGCTAAGGTGTTGGGGAAAGCGGAAAAACTGTTTCACTGCATTTTGTTTTACTGTTTTCCACATTTTTTACTGCATTTGCCGAAGTATTGAAGGTCCTTATACAGCTCCACTTAAAAATGATGAGTTTCTTTGATTTTACTAAATTGAAAATGTCTGGAATCTAATCAAGAGGAAGATGGATGATCACAAACCATCAAACCACCAAACTGAACTGCTTGAATTTTTGCACCAGGAGTAAAGCGGCATAAAGTTATCCAAAAGCAGTGTGTAAGACTGGTGGAGGAGATCATGATGCCAAGATGCATGAAATTAAATCTGTGATTAAAAAACAGGGTTATTCCACCAAATATTGATTTCTGAACTCTTAAAACTAACTTTGTAATTATGAACTTTTTTGTTTTCTTTGCATTATTTGAGGTCCGAAAGCTCTGCATCTTTTTTTGTTATTTCAGTCATTTCTCATTTTCTGTAAATAAATGCTCTAAATGACAATATTTTTATTTGGAATTTGGGAGAAATGTTGTCTGTAGTTTATAGAATAAAACAACAATGTTCATTTTACTCAAACATAAACCTATAAATAGCAAAATCAGAGAAACTGATTCAGAAACTGAAGTGGTTTCTTATTTTTTTCCAGAGCTGTATATGGCAACAATATAAAATATTGATTTAATCCACCTTTTTTCTACTTCTTCTTGCTGAACAGCCTGAAGCTGTTGCTAAGTTGCAGTGCTAACAGTAAAAGTCTCTGTGTTCAGATTGAAGGAAACACATTGCAGGTGTATTTTATCGATATCGATGCTCTTTCGTGCGCTCAGGTTTTGTGTGAACAGGTTCTCTCGGAGGCCGGTTTCTCAGTCTGGTGAAATGTGATTGTACAGTAGGGAGGAATGGAGCCTCTGGGGAAGCACAGCTTTATTACAGCAGCTCAGGTTGACGGTAAGCAGCTGTGATTCCTCTGTAGAGCTTCTGCTTTGAAACGGGGTTGAAGTGAATGTGTTGTAACAGCGTCTGTGTTTCCGGCGGCTGTGCTGTGCTTTTGTTCTGCAGTCTAACAGGGGAAAGAGCGTTCTGTGGAGCTTCCAAACTGATTATGGAACTTCTAACAATAGAGACGCTCGTTTTCTGGTGCTTTATTGAAGGAAAGTGTTTAAAAATGAAGGTGATTTAAAGGGATATTTAAAAGAGATGCAATAAAAGTAATACTTTTGCTTCCAGTAAAAAACATGTACTGTATGTAATGGAGGTGAAGTTGTAAAAATACAATATCAATTAAAAATATATATTTATACTCCAACATTTCAATTAGAGACAAGGGTTTTTATGGAAACACTTTACAACTGGATTGCAGTTCCCGCAGAAACTGCAAGTGTGATTGCAATGCTGACACATGTGTGGTTGCTAAGGTGTTGCTAGGTGGTTGCTGTGGTGTCTGTGGTGGTTGCTAAGGTGTCGCTATGGTGTCCGTGGTGGTTGCAAGGTGGTTGCTAAGGTGTTGCTAATGGTATCGGTGGTTGTTGCGATGTTGTTTCTAAGTGGCTGCTAGGTGGTTGCTAAGGTTTTGCTATGATATCCATGGTAGTTGCTATGTTGTTTCTAAGTGGCTGGAAGGTGTGTGCTAAGGTGTTGCTATGTTGTTTCTAAGTGGTTGCAAGGTGTGTGCAAAAGTGTTGCTCGGTGGTTGCTAAGGTGTTGCTTTGCTGTCTGTGGTGGTTGCTATGGTGTTGCTATGGTATCTGTGGTGGTTGCAATGTTGTTTCTTAGTGGTTGCTAGGTTGTTGCTAAGGTGTTTCTATGGTGTATGATGAAATAATTAATTAACCCAAGTTAAAACATTATTAATTATAAAAATTTTAACTCATGTCTCAATTAATTATTGATTAACTGCATTTTCAACATTCTTAAGCATTAGAATGTAGTGATGTTTAGTAATACCTTAACTAGTGTCAATTAATATTAAGTTAAGACATTACTTAACTATTTAAAACCAGAGTTGGTTTTCATTAAAATGGCAAAAATTGGGCTTAATATAAATCCATCCCTGCTTTTCAGGCATGCAGCACATTATATATTGGGAAAAAAAATATTTGCTTAAAATTCAGGCTAATAAAATAACGTAAAAAACTAAATTAAATGTTTTAGTTTGAGAAACACCAGTTTAGTTTGCTTGTTGAAAACCGCAGACAGTACACAGAAGACTTCGTCTGAGGGATGGATCTATACCTACTGTCTGTGTTAAGCCAGCAAATGAGGGAGATGTAAGAACATTCAAATATTGAGATTTGTGCTTTTAGCACTAGCTAAGAGTAACGTGTGGTAAAGGCTCAGCATAAACATGGGGCGTGGCCATTAACAGCTTGTTTGCATAAAAGTGACAGAGCACTTATAAACGGCTCATTCTGAAAGAGTGGACTGAAACTGGTAGAAATAGAACTGGAGAGATCTTTATCTTTGTGTGTATAGATCATATACCTTTTTTTAACTGTTTAAAACTGGTCTAATATGTCTTCTTTTATGAAGTTGAGATGATAAAACATGATAAAACTTTGAATATTGTGGGTTTATTCTGTCTGCAGTCAAATAAAAGTCATGGTAAATGTAAGAAACTGTATATTAGCATTAATTTTAGGTTGTAAAATAATATTTGAGCGTTTTCGGCTGCTGTGATATCAGTGATATGTTCTGGCTCGTCACCTCCTGACATCTGTCAATCAATTTTTTCGCGCAATTTCCGACGTTTGCATCATGATATCGTTATTCCTCATCAGCGTCAGCCTTCACCTCCGGCTCCTGCAAATGGATACACACCCTAATCCCGAGTTATCAACCGCCGGAGTGATTCTTTTGTCTGAAAATCGAATTCATTTGTGTAAAATAGCTTCTAATCAGGGTTCCAGGCCACAGAGGCCTTTCATCACCATCCTTGACACCGAGTGAACCCTCGTCTCTGATCTGGGAAGATTGGAGATGACGTCGGTGTGTAATTCACACGGTGAAGGTGATCCATCCTTAAGGTTCCAGCGGTGAAAAAAGAAACTAATCATCTGAATCGTTTAAGCACGTGCACCGTTTTCGCTTCTATAGCTCACCATTATCACTAGACGAGGTGGGAAGGTGATTCTTACCAAGAACATCTAAGAAAGATTGAGATATTAGAATAAAAAAAGTATTTGCACAGCTGACCTTCGCACTCAAATGACCTTGAGTAACATCCCATTCTTATTTTTAATTACAGCGACACCAGCTTTATCTCTTCTAGGAAGGCTTTCCACCAACGTCGCTGACTAAACTGTTCACGCAAAAAGTTGGGAGCATAAAATTGTCCAAAATCTCTTGATCTGCTGAAGCATTAAGAGTTCTTTTCAAGCTTAACAAATGAAAAACAGCCCTGCACATAATCCCCCCTCCGCCAAACTTTACACTTTGCCACAATGCAGTCAGAGTAGTGCTAGAAGTTGTAGAAGTAGTAGTAGTAGTGTTTCTAAATGGTTGCTAGGTGGTTGCTAAGGTGTTGCTTTGGTATCTGCGGTGGTTGCTATGTTGTTTCAAAATGGTTGCTATGTTGTTTCTAAATGGTTGCTAGGTGGTTGCTAAGGTGTCGCTAAGGTATCCATGGTGGTTGCTATGTTGTTACTAAGTACTTGCTAAGGTGTTACTTTGTGGTTGCTGAGGTGTTGCTATGGTGTCTGCTGATTGCTAAGCTGTTGCTTAGTTTAAGCCCAACTAATGAAAAACAACCCTGCACATAATGGTTGCTATGTTGTTTCTAAATGGTTGCTATGTTGTTTCTAAATGGTTGCTAGGTGGTTGCTAAGGTGTCGCTAAGGTATCCATGGTGGTTGCTATGTTGTTACTAAGTACTTGCTAAGGTGTTACTTTGTGGTTGCTGAGGTGTTGCTATGGTGTCTGCTGATTGCTAAGCTGTTGCTTAGTTTAAGCCCAACTAATGAAAAACAACCCTGCACATAATGGTTGCTATGTTGTTTCTAAATGGTTGCTAGGTGGTTGCTAAGGTGTTGCTAGCTGGTTGCTAAGGTCCTGCTGTGGTATCCATGTTGGTTGTAAAGTTGTTTCTAAGTGGAAATGACCCTGCACATGACCCCCCCCCAAACTTTACACTTGGCACAGTGCACTCAGAGTAGTAGTAGTAGTAGTAGTAGTACCGGTTAACCCTTTACTTCTAAAACAGCTTCAATTCTTCTGGGAAGACTTTTAACAAGGTTTAGGAGTGTGTTTATGGACTTTACCCTCTGAACAATGCAGACAGAGTAGTAGTAGAAGTACCGTTCCAACTTTTAGAGCTGCTACAACTTCAACTTTTCAGGTTCTTCCACACCAAACTCGCTGACTAAACTGTTTACGCAAAAAGTTGAAAGTTGAGTTCCTTTCATTAGAACTAAGGGTCCAAGCCCAACTCCTGAAAAACAACAACTCCTGCACATAATCCCCCCTCCACCAAACTTTACACTTTGAACAATGCAGTCAGAGCAGAAGTAGAAGTAGTAGAAGTACTGTTCTCTTGGCAATCACCAAACTCATTCATCCATCGTATTGCCAGACGGAGAAGCGTGATTGGTCACTCCTGAGAACACCATCTCAACTGCTGTTGAATCCAACATTTGCATTGTGTAACCCATTCCACTAAGCTCTCCAAGTTCTGCTGTTTCTTAAGCTAATCTGAAGGCCTAATGAAGTTTCTATGCATAAAATCTGTGACAGTAAATGAAATTCAGGTTCAGCTGTAGCCAGTCTTTTAAATCCACGGTATAAATCCTTCACCTGGATCCTGGATCTCTCAGGCTTTGCTTTCTGAAGCTCAGGTCAAACAGAAATAAAGGGTTACTGTAAAGTGCAGGCTGTCAGACTGTGACCTGGATCTGCAGGTATCTCGGTGAAATTGTCCCAGTGAAAATGTCATGTTGTGTTTGGGTGAATCACGATATATAGTCTGGCGCTTCCATTTCTGAGCTTTTAATATTTAATAGGACCTGGAAACATGAAATCTCAGCCCTGTAAAAAGGTTGAACTACAGCTCAAGCATTGAAAACAGTGTCCTTATATGGATTTGTCTTTTTTCAGGAATGCAGCGAATATTTATTGAATATACTAAAATTATTTAGAAGAAAATGGAAAAAAATGAAAAATTATTATAATAATACTTTAGACTTGTTTATTTTTAGTCTAACGTTGTGCTATATTGTGGCATTCTAATTTTTTTGTGGTTTTGTAAAATTCTAAAGCAAACTAATCAGTGTTGCAGAGCTTGTTGGTTGTGAGTTTATGAGGTTGTGTTTGGTCTTTAACCAAATGTTTAATTTTGTTTAGTTTTAAACCCAATTTGTTTTCATATATTCTATTCATATTTGGGAACCATCATTATTTGGCAACCGAAATTTAAGGAAAACCTTAAAACTCCTTCCTGCTTCCTTTGTTTCAAAATAAAAGCCCTCAGCAGAGATTTGTCGTTGCTTAAATTTGTGACTGTTCGTAAAGTGAAAAAAAAAAACAGTGGTGGCAAAATGTATGTAGCGCAAAAAATGATGTATTGTAATTTGTTGGTAGCTATAAAGTTAAGAAATGTTAACAGAGATGTTAACAAGTTTTCTACATTCAACATTCAATAAATATCTTTAATTGCCTTTTTTTTAAACAAACTAAATTGATTTCTATTTAGACTGTTTAATTTTAGCAATTAATGGAAACCTTAGAAAAACTTTTTGGTCTTTAGACAAATGTTTCATTTACATTTTTTTGAGTTGTGTTTTTTTTTCTCCTTTTTTTGAGTGTTGTTTTGGTCAGTTTTAGTTCAAATTCTTTCTTAATTTTTCCTTTTTTCTTTTTATTAATTCTTTACATACATTTTAATCATGTTATAATAGAACATTTTCACTCAATAATTCACTTTAATAGCAAAATTAATAAATATTAATAAATAATAATAATGATAAAATAACATATTTTATACGAAGCAAGAAAAAAAACATGTAAATCCTGTAATCCAGAATCCAGTTTAAAGAATGATTTCTGTTTCTTCCTGTGAGGCTGTAAGTTTGTGAGGTTGTAGGACTATGACATTTACATTTATGGTATTTAGCAGACGCCCTTATCCAGAGCGACTTACAACAGTGCTTCAAAGTTACTTAAGATATCCAAAGCTAGTTTGTAGACTAGGATCAAGAGATACATAGAGCTTAATCATGTTAAGAACCCTAGGAACCTTTTTTTTTTTTTTTTTTTTTTAGTTTAGGAACTCTTTAAAAAGATGTGTCTTCAGTCGACGTTTGAAGACCGTGAGTGACTCTGCTGTTCTGACATCCAGTGGAAGTTCATTCCACCACCTTGCTGCAGCACAGAGAAGAGTCTGGATGTCTGTTTTCTGTGTGTTTTGAGTGATGGAGGTTCGAGCCGAGCCGTACTGGAAGCTCTAAGAGCTCTTGGTGCAGATCTGGCTTTGACCATCAGCGCCATCAGGTATGAAGGTGCTGGTCCGTTTTTTGCCTTGTAGGCCAGCGTCAGGGTTTTGAATCGGATGCGGGCGGCAACAGGAAGCCAGTGGAGGGAACGCAGCAAAGGAGTCACATGACTGAACTTCGGAAGATTGAAGACGAGTCGTGCTGAGGTTGTGGAGTTATGGGGTTTCGTTTGGTCTTTAGCCAAATATATCTTTTCTATCAATTTTGTTTAGTTTTGAGTTTTCGGCCCATCTCTCTTTTTATTCGTTCTATTTATTCATTTTGTAATCCTATTAAAAGATGAATGCACTGTAGTGTATTCAATTTTCACTTTTCTGAAATAGACCGCAAACAGGAAATAAATAAATAAGGTATTTTAACGAAGCAGAAATCTCTCGAAAAACAATTAACATGTAAATCCTTTGATGCTGCAGATTTAATTATTTTTTCTTTTTTAAGGCGTGATGAATCCTCAGCTCTGCTGATCTATTATTATCTTCTGTTCAGACCTTTCAGTAAACAGACTAATCAATACGGCAGAGGAGTCCGATTGACCTTCGACCTTTCATATGTTCTGATCAATAGTTCTGCTGTTTCGTTTGTAGCTGCTCCTGTTTTATCATCATCACTGCTGCTGCTGCTGCTGCTGCTGCTGTTGGGCCTCAGTTTAATGAAGTCTTTAACCAGTGAGGACACACACACAATGATCAGCCATATCATTATGAACATCTCCGTGCTGTGTGTGATGGATCAGATACAGCAGGGCTGAGATCCACCTATTGTTTTATTTATTGTTTTGTTACACTGGATTGATAAGTAACTCTTTTATCTTCTCGTTTTTTTCAGCTCTGTATTCACTCATCCTCTTCTGCGTCTTCTTCTGGATTCCCTTCGTCTACTTCTTCTACGAGGAGAAGGACGAGGAGAACGGCAGCAGATGTTCGGTAAGGATTTTTTTTTATAACTTTATTTCTAATTTTTCCCAATTTTCTCCCCAATTTACACGGCCAATTACCCAACCCACTCATTAGGACTCCCCCCATCACTAGTGATGCCCCAACACACCAGGAGGCTGAAGACTAGCACACGCCTCCTCCGATACATGTGAAGCCGACCTAGTTCTGATACATCAGCTCACAGATGCCCTGTGCTGTGGACATCACCCTAGGAGTGATGTAGGGGGAGAGAGCGCCATCTACCCATCTGCCAATTTATCAGCGTTCAGGATCTGCTTAGGCAGCGGTGTCAAATTAGCGTAGAAAATTAACCAAGAAGACAACTTTCATAAAACGTCCCGTTATTATTTTCACCTTAGATTAGCTAACAGTTGCCAAATCAACCAATCTTAATTGACTTAATGGTGGTCCATTTGTTTTGCTGTACATAAATATATATGTGGACTGATAATTCTGGTTCAAATATTTTCAAATAGTTTAGAATATAATATTTTAATATATAATAATCACGCTAACGCATGTGAATAATTTGGAATCAGTAACACTTTATTATATGTTTTTTTTTATGCAAGTTTGGCATCAAGTTTGACCCCAACTCACCCTAATCTAACCCCGCCCAATGCTTGGATTTTTTTTTTTGTTCTGCATTGGTTCTGGATCGCTTGTGGTGAAAATGTGATCTGATCTCGATCTGACTCAGCTATCAAATCTGCTTCTTTTTAATTGAGCTAAACTGTTGATAAAGCACAATTTAATCTGATATATTAGCCTGATAAAGATAATCTCTGCTGCTGCTGCTGCTCCATGCTGTATGTGCAGCGTTCACTGCTCATCCCATTAAAAAAAACACTGTGTTTAAAAGCTTTCAGTTTTAAAGCAGCTTCACACTGCTATATATATATATATATAGACACACTGAAACACAGAATCTTCTCACTATATTTACGTTTTTGCAGCTCTGACCAATCAAAAACGAGAGACAATGTGCTCACGTGGTTTGTTTAGGTTTATGCCTGTGTGAAACCAAACCAAACAGAGGGAGAAACGCTCCAAATAAACAAAATTATAGTACAGTCGCTTGCCTTTTAGCATATACAGGTGTAGACCTTCCCAAGCTTCCCTGTATTTTGAGTATACTAAAATAAAAATGAATAAGCCTGTTTGCATGTATGAAAGTGTAGGACACAACTTCTTTAGGTATATTTAGAGAAATGCAAAATATATAACAAACATACAAACCAAATTTCCCAGCCCTCCTCTGTTCTGGCTGCGGCTGCGTATCTATCAGCACTGGTTGTATTGATTAGCAGCAGCGCAGTTTAATCAGTAACACCCCCTCACTGCAGTTTAACGCTGCGTTTACATGCAATTTATCTGCAGACCTCCGTCTCAAACAGGTGATTTCTGCTAAATATATTTGCAATTTTTACTAACCTTACGGCTGATTTAGAGCAAGCTGCGTATTGATTTCCTATTCCACCTTTAATAGTTCTTCTTCTTTAATAGCTGTTTTCTGTTTCAGCTGCTGTAAACAAAGGTGAAAACCCATATATTTATATATATATATATATATACGTAGCACATGCTTCTTATTTTACCTTACTTTTTATACTTTATTTAATATTTGATTACATGATTAATCTTGCGTAGTTACGTTTCTTTTATTAAAATATATGTTTTTGAACATGGGTATAATCAATATTGGCCCCTGTAATAGCAATATTTATGTGCAACCTTTTCCTATGATGTTGCTAAGTGGTTGCTAGGGGTTGCTAAGCTGTGATAACCGTGGTGGTTGCTATGGTCCTGCTAAGTGGTTCCTAGGTGGTTGTGTTCTGATTATTTATACAAGAACACTAGTAACACCCAACCAACCACACAAAACACCCTAGCAACCGCCTGGTACAGCCATGCAGCTTTCTAGCAATAGTTTTAACTTTCTATCAACCATATTAAACAATATTTTTTTTAATTAGTTTTATGTAGAGACTAAGGAATCTGTACTGTAAGTCTATATACAAGTAAAAATAAACTAAAATATAATAATATTGACTACATCACTGATCGATACAACGTAATCATAATCATAATATAATCAATATATATATATAAATATAAAATCACCTAATAATATAATCAGTATAATCCAAATTATACTGTATTAGTTGCAGTAGATCTAGCTATATAGAAAGTTTATTTACAGATACTCACAGATAAATTGAATTATTAATGCATTATAGTAATACATTTATAATTATAAATTATATTAATTAATAAATGATTGCTAATATTTATTTTTTATTTCAGCAAGCCAAAAACGCTCTGAAGTACACAGTTGGATTTGTCATCGTCTGTGCTGCGCTGCTGCTGATTGGGTGAGTAATTACCTGCCACAGTTCTGAAGATTTGCATCTGCCACACCTGCTACACCTGCTACACCTGCTACACCTACAGCAGCCACATCTAACACACCTTCTACATCTTCCACACCTGATTTATTCATTTTATTTATGCGCAATATATCAAAAAGAGATCAAAAGGAGCATAAATAAGATAATAATAAAAACTAATAATTACTAGAACTAGAAACTAGAAAAGTTCCTTTCCTGAAGGACAACGCAGGTTGGATGCGCAGCTAAAATCCACTAAGTGGTTCTATGGTGTTGCTAAAGAGTTTCTAGGTGGGGACTAGGGGTGTTGTTGTGGTATCCCTGGTGGTTGCTATGGTGTTACAAAGTGTTGCTAGGTGGTTGCCTCCAAGCTCATTGGGTTATATATTCAGTGGTTTGTCTGGTAAACATTCCTGTATAAATGAATTCGATTTGGTTTGGTTGCTGATGTGTTGCTGGGTGGTTGATAGGGTGTTGCTCTCGTATCTGTGGTGGCTGCCATGGTGTAGTTAAGTTGTTAGTTGGTTGCTAATGTGGTGCTAAGTGTTTACTATGTTGTTGCTGATGTGTTACTAGGTGGTTCCTAAAGTGTTGGTATGGTATCCGTGGTGGTTGCTATGGTGGAGCTTGCTGCGTTTTATTTTCAGATTTTGTCTGATAAACAGTCCTGTATAAATGAATTTGATTTGGTTTGGTTGCTAATGTGTTGCTCTGGTGTCTGTGGTGGTTGCTTTGGTGTTGTTAAGTGGTTGTTAGGTAGTTGCTAAGGTGTTGTTAAGTGGTTGCTATGGTGCTGCTAAGGGGTTGCAATGTGGTTGTTAATGTGTTGCTAGTTGGATGCTATGGTATCCCAGGTGGTTGCTAAGGTGTTGTTTTATCTGTAGTTTTAAGTAACAGCATGCTTGTCCCTACACCATTAGCCCCTCCCACTGAACGGTTGCTCTGCAGGTGGTTATAAAGTTTCGGAGTGATGAATATACACTTTTTTTATGGCTGTATTTTGAAAATCTGATATAATTTTAGATGCCCTTGTTTTTATCCTTGTTTGGGCTTGGGATCTATTTGTCCTGAGAAGCTTGTCTTCTACTGCTGACCCATATCAGAGGAGAAAAGTCACCTTCTGATATTTTAGGGTTTTATAATAAATATTGTGATATTTAAAAATATTCTGAAGGAGGCTGGCCTGGAATAAAGACTAAGAGCTGTGTGGGTTGGCAAGAACTTTTATGATACAGGTGTTACAATTCATAGCATTGCGATATATTGCGATACTGTAAGTCAGGCGATATATATTTTGATTGCTAAAATAAAAAATTTGAAACCATTTTATATTATACAAATTAACTACTATATTTATAAACTCTAAGTAAAAGAAAAGTTTGCTGTATTTAGTCAGAACAGTGGGATCTAATAACACACTATCTATCTAGTGGGTGGGGTTTAAAGACAATACAAAATGAACCACTTCTGACACCAATTTTTACTAATCGAACCAATGATTCAAAATCAACACTGTGTTTTTGATAATCGATACAGTATTCTTTGAGTTTCTTTGAGTTTCTTTGATTTTACCGAATTGAAAACCTCTGGACTATAATCAAGATGGATGAAGTTATCCAAAAGCAGTGTGTAAGACTGGTGGAGGAGAAAATGATGCCAAGATGCATGATTAAAACTGTGATTAAAAACTATCAGGGCTATTCCAACAAATATTGATTTCTGAACTCTTAAAACTCTTTATGAATATAAACTTGTTTTTTCTTTGCGTTATTTGAGGTCTGAAAGTTCTGCATCTTTGTTTTTTGTTATTTCAGACATTTCTCATTTTCTGCAAATAAATGCTCTAAATGACGATATTTCTATTTGGAATTTGGGAGAAATGTCGTCCGTAGTTTATAGAATAAAACAACAATGTTCATTTTGCTCAAACATAAACCTATAAATAGTAAAATCTGATATTTATTTTATATAAACCAGCGTAAATATATATATATATATATACATATAGCATTATAGCAGCAGTACTACAGCAGCACGTCTCGCGGGTCTTTATTTAACTGTGGGCGAGAGCGACGGCTGCATTACTGTGTTACAGTGAGTGAAGATGTTCTGCATGTACAGATCTGATACACCCACAGGCCGTGTGTTTCCGTGGCTGTGGGGTCAGAGCAGATCCGTGGGAATGTTCATCTCAGACTACAAACACTGAAACACACTGAGAAACATTCATACTAACTCTCTCCCACCTCCATCCCTCAACAGCAGATCTCCAGATACAGAAACTACAGCTTCTCTACGCTACAACTTTCACAATGTGGCATTATTACAACTATTATTAATAATTATATTATGTATTCTGTCCCTTTTGACATTTCATATCGTATTTATCAGATTTTTATTACATAGAAATCATATTTTTCAGCTTAATCACTTTTTAAATCACATAATTTATATATATAAAAAAAAGCGTCCATCAGTGCTCTCAAAACCATTAGATTCAATTGATTCAATTGACCATCATAGAGGGGGCGCCAAATCAAAGCAAAATAAAGCCAAATAAATTACCTCTCAGGAGAAACAGCCAATCACCATCTACATGGAACCAGTGACTAGAATTTTCCAACTGAAAACAGCATGTTTTTTCACATTATTTACAGGGGGAACACACCTCCCCAACAAAATAGCCTTATAAAATATTATTTGTATGTAAAATAACATCAGATTTTATTATAGAAAATTCTCTTACTATCACAGCATCCACAATAAAGCACTGAACCGCTGATAAAATGTATAATCACTCATATAGTGAGGAACAGCAGCAGGAGCTCCTCATATAAAGTGCTGTTCTCATTTTGAGCTGTGTCAGTATGCTTTTTCTTTGGTCGCCCAGCACTATAATCAAGAGACAAACCTATTTGTCATTTTTTGTAACAATAATTTGGCTACTTGGAAAAAATATATTTCGGGTTAAAAAGCAATATATAAACCCAACTAAAGCTGGAACAAGTCCAGTGTTTCGGGTTTTCTCCAGAGAACTCTATGAAAGTAATCCATCCAGAGAGAACAGAGAAGGTTTCTATACGTCTCATTTCTGAGTAAATAACTGCTCTTTACTCTTGTTTTTCTATTGTACTCAGATAAAATCACTCATACAGTGAGGAACAGCAGCAGGAGCTCCTCATATAAAGTGCTGTTCTCATTTTGAGCTGTGTCAGTATCCTTTTTCTTTGGTAGCCCTGCTCTATAACCAAAAGACAAACCTATTTGTCGTTTGTTGTAACCATATTTTGGCTACTTGGAGAAAATATATTTCATGTTAAAAAGCAATATATAAACCCAACTCAAGCTGGAACAAGTCCAGTGTTTCGGGTTCTCTCCAGAGAACTCTATGAAAGTAATCCATCCAGAGAGAACAGAGAAGGTTGAAAGAGGTCAAGCCTCAATTTGAGAGCCCCAACCTCGGCCGGGACGACAAAAGCAGCATTCGCTTTCGGACCGGCGCCGGACAAATGAACAGCTGCGAGCGCGGAGAACCTGTATCTCCGGCCTCCAGCAGAAAAGCAGGGGAAAGCTATCATGTCCTCGTACATCAAGGGAGCCTCACAACAATCCCGCCAGTAGAAAAGGCCAATCAGGCAGCTCCAGAGGGGGAAAACAGACACCAAATTGCTTCTGTTGGACGAACCGTCCGGACTCTGGAATTAAACTCCTGTATTTTCAGAGTCTCATATCTCTATCCCATACGTGCACTGTTTAATAGTGTAAAGAACTTTAAATTGCAAGAAAGGATTCCATTATGTTAAAGCCATTTATGCTCCATGGGGCACCAACTGGGTAAATCTGGGGTTAAACGAGGCATCTCAACGCATAGCATCTCAACAAATATATAATACAGTACCATAAGGAATCATGTAGTAACTTAAAAGTGTTAAACAAGCCAAAATACTCTGTGAAGAAGCTTTTATGTGCTTCTCCTGTTAACTGAAAGCCTGAATTCCAGGTGACACTAGCTCATAAAGCTGTCTTTGAAGAATGCAACATATAAAACATATTCTGGATGTTTTAAAATGTCAGCATGTGCCAGAGATTTCTGTAAGTTGCTTCTGTAGCTGACACTCTTTAGGATTCTTCCTCACCTCGTTGATCATTCTGTGCTGTGCTCTTACAGTCATCTTTACAGGACTTTACCATGCCTAGGGGGCTAACGCCTGGCTCCAATTAGCTCCTTGAAACGTCATTAGCCTAGGGGTTCACATACTTTTTCCACCCTGTTCATTGAAATCATGCAAACATATTATTTTTTTGTATGGTATTAGTTTTAGCAGACTGTGTTTGTCTATTATTGTGACTTAGATAAAGATCAGAACACATTTAAAGACCAATTTAAGGAGAAATACCATCAAGTAATCCCAAAGGGTCCTTGTACTTTTTTCTTGTAACTGTATATAAACAGTAAAAAACATAATTTACAATATATCGGTCTCTGTATTAGACTAAAGTCATTGGTAACCCTTTCTTTCTGACTGTGATGATTGAAGCCCATTGGTAATACATTACCAGAACATACTGGCACATTTATAGCATGTATTTATAGTATGTTGACATGCCTACATTTCACTCCAGCTGCCGGAACTGAAGTGCTGCTGACGCTAAGTGTGATTTAAGTGATGTTATAAATTCACAGCTCGATTACTTGCGTTACTCGTTACTCATTAAGTTTAAATGCTACAACAGCAGATCGGTCACACTGAATTACTGCTAATCCATGTTTCTGTCATCCATCACAGGGCCTTCGTACCACTGCAGCCTCCACCCAACCAGAACTCCACCCAGTGGGAGAAGGTCAAGTACCTGTTCGAGGAGCTGGGCAGCAACAGTGAGTAACATTTTTATTTTAACATCTTTATTATCTTCGTTCTCATGTTCTTTGGGTCATTGTCCTGTTGCAGAACCCAAGCATACCTGAGCTTGAGGTCACTAAGGAACAGAATGCTGGACATTCAGTCTCCTTCAGGACTTTTTGGTAAACAGCAGAATTCCTGGTTCACATCTATTACAGCAAGATATCCAGCAACCCCAGACCATCACACATACACATACTACCACCACCATGTTTTACATTTTACATTCAGTATGATTTTAGTTCTTTATCTAAAATTATGTGTTCCCAAAAGTTCGCAAAAGTTCTGGAGATCATCAAGATGTTATTTGGTAAATGTGAGACGTTTTGAGACCATTTTCACCCAGTCTCTTTATTCTCATTATTGAATCATTATTAACAGTGCTCTTAACTGAGGCTTTAGTGAGACCTGCAGTTCTTTAAATAAATGTAGTTCTGGGTTCTTTTGGGATCTCCTGGATGAGTTCTTCATGCTCTTTTGGAGTAATTTTGGTTGGTTGGCCGGTCACTCCTGGGAAGGTTCACCAGTGTTCCATGTTGTTTTCTCTATTAGTAAAAAATAATAGTGAATCACTGTGGTTCTCTGGAGTCCCAAAGCTTTAGAAATGACTTTATAACCTTTTCCAGACTGATAAATGATCAATGACTTTGTTTTTGAGATCTATTAGCTGCTTCGTGTTGTCAGACAGGTTCTATTATTTAAGGGATTAATTGAGGGAGGGATTTAATTTTGGGGTCAGGTTTGTTTAAATAGATTTTTTTCCCTTAATAAATGAAGTTATCAAGTAAAAACTGCTTTTTGGATTTACTCAGGTTATATTTGTCTAATTATAAAGTTTGTTGGCTAATTGGAAAAATGTCAGTATGGTTAAAAAAAGGCAAAAACGAAAGAAGTCATACCTTTTCACAACACTGTTGGTATATTATCTTGTATAGTATTGGTATAGTATATGTACATTTAGAAAAAAGTAGAGCCTCTGGTTGCAGGACCTTTCTTACATTATTAACATTGGGCTCTCAAAATTGCGGCAATGATGATCAAATCTGATCTGGTATTTTATGGTATTGCACCCAAAACCAAATTCATGTGTGATGCATGTGGATTCATTAGTCAACTTCACTAGTAGTTCTGTAGGTTTTTCTGGTCCAAATCAGTTGGTAAGTTTGTTTAGTCGGAGTGTTTCCCCCTCAATTTGGTTTGTTTTCACACATGTTAAAACCTAAAAGCACCAAAATGCCCAACAATAAACCATGCAAGCATTCTGCTCAGAGAAAATTGTTATTATCTGGGTAATAAATCAGGTTAAACTGCACCTAAACAGCCGAGTGTGATTACTGATTTCGAACCTGCAAAAATGGACCGCACCACGAGTACAAACTTACAAACTAACCAGTGTCTGTTTTAACCTGAATAAATTGAGCAACTAACTCCAAATTTCAATGCTGTCGCTTTGGTTGATTCTTCTTTGATTGAAGTTCTTTAATGACAAGATAAGTTGCATGCAGGTGCTGTTACTAAAATATTGGGAACATTCATTCTTAACACAGTGGCCAATGTTGAGGTCATCAAAAATTATGAAAATAAAGGTCACATCCATACGTTGTATAACCCATACAACTTGTTAACATAATTATCAAGAAAAGCGTATGAAAGATAGCGCTAAAGACGAAAGAAACCACAGGTTAGCGAAAGCACCACCCTAACCTCCGCCACCTCCTCCCCACCCCTTCAACAGCTCCACTCACTCCAGCATTGTTGTCACCAAGCCTGATTGAAAAGTTGTACGGCATGAAAACGATGGATGGCGTCAAGCCGAGCGGCGGAGGTGACACGCCGGGTTGGCAGTGGCGACATTTAGCCTCGTCAGCGTCAGCGTACCTCGTTCCGCCAGCTAAATCCGCCGCAAAAAGCCATCGCTGCTGTTCGGCTGTCAATCACGGCTTCTCTCCTCCCAGCTAAAAGCAGGGGCCCTGGACGTGAATCATTTATTTATCCACCAATACATGCTGGATCCGTTTTCCGTAAAGGCGACAAATCCTGTCGCTGTTACCTGCTGGAAACAGCAGCGCAACTTAATTCCAAAGCTTATACCAGCTGTTTCCTAGATTGGGGTTGGACAATGAAACTGAAACACCTGGTTTTAGAGCACAGACAGTTCTGGTGGAAACAGGAGAGTTGAGGTGCACATTGAATTCTGCCTTGATTTGATCAGCCGTGGTTTTTCGTATACAATCCGGGTTAGCACCCGAACATCCCTTTCAGACAGCTTCCTCTTACAGCGTCCACAGTTAATCCTGTTGGATGTGGTTGGTCCTTCTTGGTGGTTAATGCTGACATTACCCTGGATACCGTGGCTCTTGATGCATCACAAAGACTTGCTGTCTTGGTCACAGATGCTCCAGCAAGACGTGCACCAACAATTTGTCCTCTTTTGAACTCTGGTATATCTCCCATAATGTTGTGTGCATTGCAATATTTAGAGCAGAACTGTGCTCTTACCCTGATAATTGAACCTTCACACTCTTACAGCTCTTACTGGTGCAATGTGCAATTAATGAAGATTGAACACCAGGCTGCTCCAATTTAGCCATGAAAACCTAAAATCCAACACTAAAATGATGACAGGTGTTTTAGTTTCATTGACCAACCCCTGTAGTATATCAACTAGTGTATTAGTTTCTCCTAAATTAGTCCTTAAAATGTAATATTCTTCACTAATTCAATCTTTCATATTATAAAAGTATTACTACAGTGTAGTAAATAAAAAGTTGAGGAAACTCAAAATTTCAAGGCAACTCCCTGCGTTAGATTTTTGAGTTTTGAGTTAAATATATAGTTATACTGTTAAGTTAAGCAGCAGCCTGTGAGGAATGACTACACACTGACGGTGAGAGAGAGGTAGTTGGTTTGTACTTAAGTAGGGTTCAACTACATTTTGCAAACATGGATTATTTAGTAAGACCTTGTAAAACTTTAAAAAAGAAACTTAATAAATTTAGTTGAGGTAATTAGTTTACTACAGTTTATGCTGCCAAAAGTAGCGATTGGTCTTATATGAAATTTTCTAAAACATTGATTTTTTTTTTTTTTAATTGGCTGTAAGCCATAATCCTCAACAATAAAAGAAGTAAATGCTTATAATAGAACACTCTGTGTTTAATACATCTTTATACTATATGAACTTTTCACATTTTAGTAAAACACATATTTGCTACTGTTGACACTCAGATTGGCTCATCTCCTGAAAGAACCCTTCAGGAACTTCCTGCTAGCATCTGGGGATCAGCAAGGGGATTGGCCCATCTGTCGTGAACTCTTCACCCTCCCATTCCCCTCGAAATCCATCCCAAAATACTGCCTATCCTCCTATCCTGACCTGCACTCTTTTTTTCACGACATCCGAGAAAAAGAGGGAGCATCCACCCTTTATCTGTTCCTTCGCTCTTTTTCCTCCCTGTTGCTGCAGATGGGGGTTAATTGAGCAAAGGGAAGGTGCCTCCTGCCAAGACACCTCGTCTTCCTCTTCCCCTCTTCCTCCCTAACACTTCATTTAGACGGCCGCAGACAGAGATGCTGTTCGCCTGTTATGGCGTCTGCGTCAGACCTTTCGAGCTTGTGCCGTCTCTCCGAGCCTCTCAGCTTCACACGCATCTGGAAGTCGGGTCTCATTTGAAGGAAGGTCACTTATGAAATCAGAAATTGCCTTTGTCGCAATGGAACCTTGTTACCGTCCACGTGTGAATACGTTGCCTCGCTGTAAAGTCTTAGGAGAAGTCGGCACCCTCCCTCGTTAGACAGGGTGGCAACTTCACACCACTGCGCTCGTTTCACGACTGCCTTGGATGCGGCGAAGCTCGTCTAATCCAATGACACTGTTGGGTAACTCCACTAGTCTTAGCGATGAGTTCAGATCTTTATTCTGAAGGTTTCTTCCACAAGGTCTTTGCTGTTTTTAGATTCTTTGGAATGGTCAGTGGCATTGTTTTATATCAATGGGTCCATCGATTGGTAGTCAATAGGTTGTAATTATAATCCAATATATTCTAATCGGTCGAAAGAGTTCAGATCTTTATTCTTAAGAATTCAGGTAACTACATGTGGAGTTCTCTTTCACTAGTTTTATGTTTAACTAACAGAAACCCAACTAATTTAAGAAGAAGTCTTAAGAAATTCATGTCTTGCTGAATGAGGTCTGGATGTTTGTCATAATCAGTGTCTAAGTGAATCAAATGCTCAATTTACCCTCCTCGATTGATGGATTTGGCCCACCTTTTGGTTTATTCGTCTTCTTTTCCCCCTAGACCCTTTGGAATGAGGTTTGGCATCAGAATAAACGCTTGGCTTTAAAGTTAAAGGATATAGGATGGGATGATCCTTTAACTAGATAATGATTTTCTGGAAATCACTTGTTGTTTGATTCAATTGGGTAAAATTTGAACAGATTATCTGTTCTATAGTTTCCACTTGCTTCCTCTGCTTCTAGAGTTCTATCGACAGTTAATGAACTTCCTGGAGAACCCATATCTCTTGGCCAAGACCCTTTAGACCCTCTAGCTTGAGTCTAGCTAGATGGAGAGCAGTTCTTGAAGAAGGAAGTCTGGCTGTGAAATGGCCTAAAGCCCTGGTGGTCTACTCGAGGACTGTCTCTTCTTCGCAAACAAGCAATGTCTTAATTAAACCGACTTTTGCCTTCCTCTGGCAATCTGCCTTCTCCCAGTCTGCAGTTCCTACTTCTGAAACAGGACCCGAAAGGACATGGCCTCCTTCCCATTAGCGAGCAAGGTTCAAGTGAAGTTGCTGGAGAGAGATTGGGGCTCTCGGCGACTGCACAACGTCTCGTCACCTTACGGGGCCAGGGTGGGAATCACTCTCTGCTTAATTATGCTGCTGTAGCACAGATACTGCCTCTCTCTCAGACATCTCCTCTTGTCTTGTCTGCTGCTTCGCCTCCCGCTGAGCCCCTTTCCAGCGGCCGGGTGAGTAGGAAGCGACCAGAAATAGCATGATGTAAGCACAAGCCAGCCTTGCGGCAAAAACTCCAGAGCTAATTTCACCCTTCCAGCATCTTTTTTACCCCTCCCTTCCTTACACGGCTTTTCTCGTCGTCTTTAAAGTCTGGATATTTTCACTCGCACAACACGAGCTGAGTATTAACAGGGCACATCTGCGGCGGCAGGAGGGGGTTGGTGGACTGCTGGGGAGGAAGGGAGGGAGGGATAAAAAAATAATACTCCATTCTCAGAATTTAAGCATCAACTTTCTTGCGGCTTAAAGCATCCACATCGCAACTTGCCTCTACTCGCCTCCACTCGCTTCTACTCTCTCGCCTGCACTTGCAAGTTCTTAAGAGCCCCCACCCTCGTCTAAATTCCGCAGATTGAGTTTAGTGTGCCACTGCTTATCGTCGCAGGGCTATCATGGCTCACTTGTGTGGCGGAGTGGCACAGCTAAGAGCTTGGCTTAATAAACATCTCCCGGTGGCAGCCGGCTCCTCAGCACACGCCGGCCCCAGGGACTCCGGGCGTGCTGAGATAAGAGCCTCCGCTCTTCTTCCCCAGCGTTTCCCCAGAACCTACGACTGGCCCTGCTGCTGAGCCTCAACCGATAACGCTCACAATATACTCTCCGTCTAATCCCTGAGAAAAATCTTACGGCCGGGATGCGGGAGGCACGGGCCCGCGTCCTCGTTGCGACGAGTTCATAAACATAGACGAGTGGCTCCCGGCGTAGACGGCGCAAAAAGACACGGCAGCAATTGTCTCAGTCGCCGAGCCTCCGACACTTGACAAAAGCTCCAGGAAGTATCGTGGAAAAGAGGGGGAAACACCCATTCAGATGCAAATGGTGTTCGCAGCTGTCAGAAAGCAAAGCACCTCATTTTAGACAAGACTGCGGAATAGTGGATTGCAGGTACATAAATCGTCCTTCCCCTCGGGCCTTTATTTGCGAGTAAATAGGATGGCGTGCAGCACAAACAAACAGGCCTCGGTCCTCATACATTTCGCGGAAATGGAAAGAACAAGCGCGAGACAGGATAAAAAGGGGGGTTCTCGAGAAAATAGAAAAGGAAAAAGGGACAGATGATAAAAGAGCAGCTTTCTTTTATGATGCAGCTGACCCGCGGACAGTAGGGGGCTCTCTGTGTACAGTGGTGCCAGCAAACAAAGCTGTTCTCTGTTTGGATGAGATGAGGGTGGTTTTCTCTCGCTCTCTCTCTCTCTTTTTTTCTCCCTCCCTCCCTCGCTCTCTCTCTCGCTTTTAGTGTATTTGTGGATGCTCTTCTCTCTAGCTGCCTCTGACAGGTGGGATCCCAATGGGGTGTGCGGTGACGGTCACTTCCCATCAATATGCCTCATCTGGCCTCTGATCTGACAGTTGGCATTATGCCCTCTGTCTCTCTGCCTCCGACTGCCTGCCGCAAACACAATGGAGGCCTACTGAAATACACCCACTCCTCCTCCTCCAGCTCTCTCTTTTCCTTTGGTGCTGTCGCTCCTCTAGCTTGCTCTCTTGCACTCTCTCGCTCTCAGCTCTTGCCCGTGCCCGTGCTCTCTCAAACAACCAAAAAAAGCACAAAGTACTCCTGGCCCACGAGCACAGCAGAAGTTTTGAAGGTGACTATTTGTAAGATTTGTGAGATTTAAGGAACATCCTTTGATGTAAAAGTAAAAAATGTACACTAAAATATGTGTATTTTCCCATGATGTTTGGTTCAGGTTGGAATGAATTGGATTAGGATGGGATTTGATTGGAATGGGATGGGTTGTGTTGGGTTGGGTTTGGTTGGATTGAGATAAAATTCAAAGGGATGCTTTGGGTTGGGTTTGGGTTGGGTTGCAAGGGTTGAGTTTGGTTTGGTTGGAACAGTTAGACCACTTTTCTAATCATGAAGAAGCAGTGGTTCTCGTTTCTAATCCTGGAAACACCCTCATACCCTGCAGGTTTTGGGTGATTTGTTACTCTAAAACACCTGATTCAAAGTATCAACTTGTCATCAAAAAATCTAAATAAATCCAATCCCATCCTTATCAAATCTATCCCAACGAATTCCAAGTGATTCTATATCATACCCAACCCTTGCAACCCAAATCATCCCATCCAATTCTATCCAAATCCAACCCAACCAAGGGTTGGGTTTGGAACGGTATGGGATTTTTTTGGGATTCAGGTTTGGGTTTGGGTTGGGTTGCAAGGGTTGGGTTTGATTTTGGGATTGGATTGAGTTGAATTACAAGGCTTGCATTTGGCTGAGATGCGATGGGATTGGATGGATTGCCTCATCTGGCCTCTGATCTGAGTGTTGGCACAATCAGGGCCTTTTGAAATACGCCCACTCCTCCTTCTCTAGCTCTTTCTTTTTCTTTAATATCACTCCTTTTCTTGCTCTTTTTTAGGCTCTCTTGCCCTCTCTCACTCTCGACTATTGCCCGTGCCATTGCCCGTGCCATTGCCCGTACACATACTCTCTCAAACAAACAAAACAGGCACAAAGTACTCTCTGCCCACAAGCCCAGCAGAAGTTCTGAAGGTGGCTATTAGTTCAGATGGATCCGTGTCTTGTTCTGTTGCGAGATTTAAGGATAACTTTTATGTTGGAAAAGACCGAAAATCAAACGGAAAGGTCCATTCGGATATTTCCCAAGGGTCTCTGTTGGCACTGTGTCTACACATAAATACATTCTCTCTCTCTCTCTGTCCCGGTTTCTCTTGCAGATGGCGTGGAAGCACTGTCGTTCTCCATCAGTTCCCTGACCTTGATTGGCATGTTGGCAGTGATTACGTACACGGTGAGTAGACTTTTATAGCAGTGTCTAGTGTCTGTTAGATGTTTGTGTGACTGTGGTATGTCTGGTTGTAAATGTGCGTTTAAGTACACTACTGCTTGAAAGTTATAGAACACCCTGTAGCTTATAAAAGTGGAGCACTTTTACAAATAAAGCAAGAGTATGGTACAACTTCTTACACTATAAAGACCCTAGACAGTCTGAGCAGGTCCAGGAAGAGCTCAAATCAGATTAAAATCCACACCAGCATCAGAGAAGACCCCTATCTGAGAGTCATCACACTTGTGTGATAGTTGCACAGGTGATGACACCTCGTAGGTCAGCTGAACTCTTGACCAAGCAGACATTTACAGCTGTGGTTGGACCAAATAATTTAATGAGTTTGTAAACTTGGACATTTTCAGTTTGGTATGGGTTGTGTTGGAAAAGTTTTTTTTAGACTTAGTTGGGTTGGATTGTATTTTGATGGATTGAGATAGTTTGGTCGGGGTTTGGTTGGATTGTATTGGGTTTCGTTGGGTTGGGTTGGGATAGTTTGGTCTGGGTCAGGTTGGGTCTAGATAGATTGGTCCTGGTTCAGTTAGGTTATATTGAGTTGGGTTGAAATAGTTTGGTCTGGGTTAAGTCAGGTTGTATAGGGAAAGTTTGGTCTGGTCTGGAATGGGCTGGAATGGTTTTCTCTGGTCTGGGTTTGATTGTATTATGTTGGGTTGGGATAGTTTGGTCTGGTATGGGTTAGGTTGGGTTGGGATAGTTTGGTCCAGGTTGATTTAGGTAGTATTGGCGTATATTGGGATAGTTTGGTCTGGCCTGGTTTGGGATGGACTGGAATAGTTTGGTCTGGTCTGCGTTGGATTGTATTGGGTTGGAGTGGGATAGTTTGTTCTGGGTTGGGTTTGATTGCATTATATTGGGTTGGGATAGTTTGGAATGTTCTGGTCTGGGTTAGGTTTGATTGTATTATGATGAGTTTTTATGATGTATTATGATGAGTTGGGTTTGTTTTGTCTGCTCGTGTCTTGTCTGGCTTCACAAAGGGAAAAAAGCAAAGCTCACCAAAATACATCACATCAAAACATGTGAACACTTTCTTTTCTTTTATTGGTCATACGTGTCTGGGATGGGGTTTACTGTAAAGTAAATACAGGAAGAAGGTGGTGTGTCCTGGAGAAGTGTATATTTCAGTATCGTTTCTTATGACCGCTTATCACCACAGCGAATATGGCATTAGTTATAACCACAACACAATACAATTCATTGTACTGAATACCATAATAAGTACCATAAATATATTTTGTATTAATATTAGAAGAAACCAGTTTACAAAACTATCAGTTACCAAAAGCAACTTTTTGTGCAATTGCAGTAAATGCAGCTGATTATTAACTGACTCATAAAGGTCATAAAATAAGACTAAGGACAGAACTGACCTGTCCAAAGGGCTAAAACATCCAAGGGGGAATAGAGCGTAAATCAGAATTCTAGGAGGTGCCCACCAGCATCGTTAAGGACATGGTCTTCTACTTGGATCGGTAGTCCCTTAAGCCTGCTATCAGGTGAGTTCAGGACAGGGATTCGCTCCACTGAACAGTGCTCCTCCTGTCAGGGCCCATTTTTTAATCTCAGGGGTGAGGTCATAGCAGAGTGGTTTGGATGCACTTCTGTAAGAAGCACATTGGAGGCTCGTATTGGGGGGAAAAGCTTGGCAGAAATATGGCATTAACCCCCTCCCTCCCCTAGTCAGGAAAGAGTTGTCGGTGTTGGGCGTTTGCATCTTGTTTTTTGTTACCCTGTGAAGCTTGGAAGTAGGGTTGCACTGAACTTGTTGAATTTGGCATCGAAAAAATATTTGGCAGATCATGCGGTAATTTGCTGACAATCGTTTGGTGCATCCTTATTTTAAGACTATTTTAGCTAGTCTCAGACTGTGGGTTGTACTGGTCCAATTGTCACCCTGGAGGAGCTGCAGAGATCCACAGCTCAGGTAGATCAGGAGAATCTGTCCACAGGACAACTGTTAGTCATGCTATAACTCCACAAGTCTGACTTTTATGGAAGAGCTATAAGAAAACTATTGTTTAAAGAATGAAATACATACGTGGTCAGATCAAACCAAAGTAACACTGCTCACCACCCTCAACACACCATCCTCACTGCTGTGAAACATGGTGGTGGCAGCATCATGCTGTGGGGATGCTTCAGCATTCTTCAGCATTGACAGAGTTTGGAAGCTGGTCAGAATTGATGGGAAGATGGATGGAGATAAAAAAAGACTTTAAAAGACTTCCAGAAACCTTCCGTCAAGACGATGACCCTAAACATACAGCCAGAGCTACAGTGGAATGGGTTATATGTGTTAGAATGGCCAAATCAAAGTCCTAAAAGACCTAAATCCCATTGATCTTCTGTGGAACGACATGAAATTTGCTGTTTACAGACTCTTTTCAACCAACCTGGCTGAGCTTGAGCTGTTTTTTTAAAGAAGAATGAGCAAAGATCTCTGTTAGAGACAAATCCCAAAGCTCAATAAATTATATTTGTTTGTGGTTGCAAGATGACAAGATGTGAAAAAGTTCAAGAAGTATGAATACTTTTGCAAGCCACTGTACTTATACATGTAAATACGCATCAGTGGGTTAAAGGGGCAGGGCATAGAAAGATTTATTTCCATATTTCCCCTCTTATCTGCCACCTATTTATATATCTGTGAGCCTGGGTGGTGGTTAATACATTTCGAGGTTTTGATTCCCTCAGCACGCTGTAGCTGTCCACCGCTGGAGCTGAATAAGAATAATCGACTTCTCCGTAATGCTCGTTAATGCTGTCCATTTTTCACCGCCGCCGCCGCGTGGAGCGAGATTGCGAGCGCTGCCGTGGCTCTCGACTCTCGGCTCTGGAGTGAGAGTGAGACGGAGTGGCGCTTGCCGGGGGGAAGCAGTGAAAGTTTGAAAAATATCAAGCTGTGGACCAAAACCGATGCAGCAAGTGCTGGAATCCATCCTCCCGCCTGTCAGGTCCTGAGCTGTGCTGCAGAATTACGCCGTGATTTCGTGGAGGTCGTTAGTAAATAATTCTCAGGTTGAGTCGGGAAGTCTCACTGTCTCCTTTTCTTCTCCGGAGTCGTAATCCGGCGTGATGTGGATCGTGCAGGATGCCTTTAAAACAGGATTCGTAATTAGCCGGAAGACTCTTGAAGCTGGTAATGAGTTTGAGTGGCTCTGTTCTGACCACCATGTTGAAAAGCTGGTGGAAAACCACCCTCTACCTCACTTTACCTCACTCTACCACTCTCTACCACCCTCTACCTCCCTCTACCTCCCTTTACCTCCCTCAGTCTACAACCTTCTACCTACCTTTACCAAACTCTACCTCCCTTTACCTCAGTGTACCCCATTCTGTCTCACTCTACCACTCTTTGCCTCCCTTTATTTTACTGTACCTCTTACTGGCTTTACTCTGCTTCGCTTTATCTTTCTCTGCCTCAATCTTCCACCCTCTACCTCTTGTTACCTCACTCTACCACTCTCTCCCTCCATTTACCTTGCTGTACCTTACACTGTGCTGATGTGCTTTGCTTTGCTCTACCTCCTTTTACCAAACTCTACCTCCCTTTACCTTGCTGTACCTCATTCTGCCTCACTCTACCACCCTCTACTTCCCTTTACCTCATTCTACCACCGCTTACCTCCTTCTGCCTCCCTCTACTTCTATTTACCTTGCTGTACCTCATACTGTCTTGCTGTACTTTGCTTTGCTTTACCTCACTTTACCACCCTCTCTACTTCCCTTTACCTATCACTGCCTGGCTCTACCACCCTCTACCTCACCCTGCCTCACTCTACCATCCTCTACCTCTCCTTACCACCCTCTGTCTCCCTTTACCTTGCTCTACCTCCCATTACCACACTCTGCCTCAATCTGCCTCACTCTACCATACTCTACCTCACTTTGCCTCACTCTGCCTTGCACTACCTCCCTTTGCCTCACTCTGCCTCTTCCTCTACCTCTATTTAACATGCTGTACCTCACACTGTCTTGCTGTACTTTGCTTTGCTTTACCACCCTCTAACTCCCTTTACTTCCCTCTAACTCCCTTTACTTCCCTCTACCTCCCTTTACTTCCCTCTACCTCCCTTTACTACCCTCTACCTCCCTTTACCTCGCTATGACTCATTTTGCCTCACTTTCACCTCACTCAATCTTTAGTGAATTTTTGGACGTCCTTAAGTTTAAAACAGTATAGGAGCCTTTTTAGGTGCTTTATGGAACCCACAGGATTTTTTTTTCCTTCTAAAAACCTTTTTTGGAGGTTTAAAAGTAAGTCTAAAGCACAGTCTACCTCCTTTTACCTTACTCTACCTCACTTTGCCTCGCTGCACTTTACTCTGCTCTGCTCTACCTCTCTCTACCTTCTTGTACTTTAAGGAACCGTTGACATCTACAAATTTTATTTGAAAGACCTTTTAAAGCATTTAAAGCGGTTCCTCCACAGTTGTACATTGAAGAACCTCAAAAATCCTGCAGTGTGTTGCTGCATGTGGGTGTTATGCTGTTTCTTCTGGCATTATCGCATCTCTTACAGTGTTTTAATCATGATAACGATATAAATACTGTTTTATATTAAGACTAATCGCACAGCCCTGTGAAAAATCCAGACGTTCTTTGTGCTGTTGAGTTTAAAGTCCTGCAGGCTTCAGGGTGAAGGTTCGGATTCAGTCAGAGAGAAGACTGTGGCAGCACCAGGGCTTATACGTATCCCAGGATGCTCTCAACTCCATCGTCTCTTTCTCTCTATCTATCTATCTGCTGTATTTCTCTTTACCTATCAACACCATCTGTCGCTCCTCTCTCTCTCACTCTCTCTGACCTCGTCTTCGTCTTCAAAACACTCGACAGGCTCTTCCACAGGCAGCAGAACCCGGAGTCGCTCTGCGGCCGCCTCTGCTGCCTCCCGCCCGGCGACAGGTGATTCATCATACGGCGCTATGTGTTATTATTATGCGTGATTAACCTAATGGAATCTAAGTGATGGGCTCCGTATGGAGCGGCGGTGTTGTCCAGGCTCAGGCCGGTTAATTTATCACCTCGCTTTGTGCAGAGGTGGCCGCTTGCTCCTAATTCAAACAACGGGCAGAGATGTAAACTCCATATAACAGCGCCATGCCTGACTGCGCTTAAAGTAAATGCAGGAACAAGCAGTTCTTACCTCGGGAGCTTGGACGCTTTTCATTGACTTTTGCCTTCCAGCCAGTTCCAGCCTACACTTTCCTGAGCTGCTGGAGGAAAGAGTATGCAGCCAGGTGAAGCTTTAACATTTGATATGCATCCAAAGTTTAAGGAAACGACTGACAGGAACGAAACTCGCTCGTTTCGTTCGTATGAATACTTTATCTTACAAACTCCAGTGTAAAATGGACTTTTGTTGTAGTAAAACATAATGAAAAGTTCTTACATTTAATGAATAGCACACCTCCGTTCTCCCACAGCTTTCTGAGATCCAGAAATTTTAAAAAGTTTGTCCAAACACCCTTCAGACTGGGTGATACTGGGCATAATTTACCCCGATAAATCTTTTTTTTCCACTGATTGATGGATGGATGTATGGGTAGATAGATAGATAGATAGATAGATAGATAGATAGATAGATAGATAGATAGATAGATAGATAGATAGATAGATAGATAGATTCATGGATGGGTAGATGGGTGGATAGAGGATGGATGGGTAAATAGATAGATAGATAGATAGATAGATAGATAGATAGATAGATAGATAGATAGATAGATTGATGGATGAATGGATGTATGGAAATATAGATAGATGGCTAGATAGATAGATAGATCGATAGATCGATGGGTGGGTGGCTAGATGGGTGGATAGAGGAGGGATGGATACATGGAAAGACAGATAGATAGATAGATAGATAGATAGATAGATAGATAGATAGATAGATAGATAGATAGATAGATAGATTCATGGGTGGATAGATGGGTGGATAGATGGGTGGATAGAGGATGGATGGGTAAATGGAAAGATAGATAGATAGATCAATTGATGGATGAATATGGAAATATAGATAGATAGATAGATAGATAGATAGATAGATAGATAGATAGATAGATAGATAGATAGATAGATAGATAGATCAATTGATGGATGAATGGATGTATGGAAATATAGATAGATGGCTAGATAGATAGATAGATCGATAGATCGATGGGTGGGTGGCTAGATGGGTGGATAGAGGAGGGATGGATACATGGAAAGACAGACAGATAGATAGATAGATAGATAGATAGATAGATAGATAGATAGATAGATAGATAGATTCATGGATGGGTAGATGGGTGGATAGATGGGTGGATAGAGGATGGATGGGTAAATGGAAAGATAGATAGATAGATAGATAGATAGATAGATAGATAGATAGATAGATAGATAGATAGATAGATAGATAGATAGATAGATAGATAGATCAATTGATGGATGAATATGGAAATATAGATAGATGGCTAGATAGATAGATAGATAGATCGATAGATCGATGGGTGGGTGGCTAGATGGGTGGATAGAGGAGGGATGGATACATGGAAAGACAGATAGAAAGATGGATGAATGGATGTATTGAAAGATGGATAGACAGATGCCATTGTGGATGAAGATATATTTAATATATTTCACTTTACCCGTCGGTGGTGCTAATGTTAAGTATTAAACAGTTTTTTTTAAGAACTTATAATGGAAGTAGTTAAGCTGAACTCAAAAACTATTATACTGATGCCAACTTTATTAAAGTCCCATATAAAGGCTTCCCACAGTCGAGACCAATTATATCATATATTATATTATAATACAAATTCCTACAAGCCCTGGACTGCAGCTCCAATTACGTAGAGTACAGTAGGTTCTGTACGGCAAAGCAAGTCTCCAGTCTCAGGTGTTACCTAAACGCCTTATATAACTTTTTTTACTGTATGACTTAAGAGTATTACATTGTAAACCAATATACACCAAAATTAATAGTTTTCCATTATGTGTGTGATTAATCAGACCTGACAAAAGGCCTTCAGCTCTTCTGTTGAGGTTTAAAACCCACAAATGAAGCCGCTGAAGATCTAGCGCCTCTTGTGGATGTTTGCAGTATGTTAGCATGTAGCTCCGCCCATCCTCATAGATTTCATTCTCCAGTGAATCAACATTTTTTAACAGTTAAGTTTCTCCTGTGTTAATATTGCTATATTTAACATCTACACTTAAAGATGCACTAACCCTAAAGTTTGGGGGCACTGGGTGATGTATGGGTTTAGGGGAGGGGCAGAAGGGAGCGCTGATTTGGCTGATTGACCAGTGTGCCTCTGATTGATTGATTGATTTGCAGAGTTGAACCTGTCAAGGCCTTGCAGCGGCAGAAATATAGAACCACAATAAAAGTGTCTTTTTTTCCCCAATTAGAAAAGGTTTCTAGAATGTTTAAGCAGGACTGTATGGAACACATTTCAGCTTTGTGGATTTAAAAAAATAAGAGATCACTTCAGTTTCTGTATCAGTTTCTCTCTAAAATGAACATTGTTGTTTTATTCTATAAACTACAGACAACATTTCTCCCAAACTCGAAATAAAAATATTCTTATTTAGAGCATTTATTTACAGAAAATGAGAAATGGCTCAAATAACGAAAAAGAAAATGCAGAGCTTTCAGACCTCAAATAATGCAAAGAAAACAAGTTCATATTCATAAAGTTTTAAGAGTTCAGAAATAATCAATATTTGGTGGAATAATCCTGGTGGTTTTTAATCACAGATTTTTTCATGCATCTTGGCATCATGTTCTCCTCCACCAGTCTTACACACTGCTTTTGGATAACTTTATGCTGCATTACTCCTGGTGTGTATTATGCCTGTAAAGGGATTTTAAAAATATGATAAAATATTACAAATATTCCGTTCTTATTGATCTTTAACCTTATTCCCAAAACCAAATCTCTAATATCTGCTATCTGTTATCAGATGCATCTTCTAACCTCACATCAAAGGAATGTAGCCTCCATCATCCCTGAAGGCTCCAGTTGAAGGCCAGTGGAAATTAGTGCTTTTTTCTTTTCTTTTTTCCTCTTTATTGTAAATAAATGTGTACTGGGGTGAAAAGACTGATTATAGCCTCACTTTGACTTTGACCACCTTGGACCGGTCGTTCCCCTGGCTCCGCCCCCGGTGTTGTGACACGTTTACGGCCCTGTTGACACGGGTTGAGCTGTAATCACGGGGTGAACTCGGCCGAGGCGTGGAGATCAGGCCTGACCGCAGACCTTCTTTCACACTCCTCCTGCCAGCGTTTCACCTTCTTTAAAGCTTTACAGCATTTCTTCTTTCTGATTTCTGCTGCTGTTTGTTACACTCGTGAAATAAAGCTGTCAGAGGGGTTATTCAGGCCAAATTCCTCGGAGAACAACCTAAAAAGTCTCAGTGGGAGGGTTTCAATTCAATTTTATTTTATTTTTTTAAAGAGAGACTGTATTTATATTTATTATACTGTATATACAGTACCAGTCGGAGGTAACTCTTGGTCTTTCTTTCCTGATGGAGGTCCTGATGAGTGCCAGTTTCATCATTCTATTCATGTTTTTGATGGTCTTTGCGGTGACTTCAATTGACGATATTTTCAAAGTTCTTGAAATTCTTCTTTTTCATTTATTTTTCTTTACTTGGTCGAGTAGTTCACTATTCACTGTATATCAACTCCTACCTGTTCACAATTTAACAACTTAAGCTCGCAAACACATTATGAAGAGACAAGAAATTCAGATAATTAACGCTTTATAAGTTCAGCTCAGCTGTTAACTGAAAGACCGGTGAAAGGGAGGTGACTCTTTGTTGTGTAAAAGATGGCATTTTCTAGAGTCTAAAATAGAAATCATATTCAGTTTTGTTGATGGCTCTGGGGACAAAGGATCTCCTCAGTCTGTCTGAGGCTACTATACAATGTTAGAACATCTGCAGAGGAACTTACACAGGAAATAAATACTTTAAAGCTTTTAAAACATTGAAATATAAAATATATAAATATATTAATTTGATTCTATAGCAACGTTTGAGAATTAAAACCATCTCTATTGTTAATAAATGCCAATGCAAAATTAGCCATACCTGTTTTTTCCTTGTGTTTTTTTCTCCTGTAAAGATGCCACTTTAGAATTACAGTGTTTTTTTTATCCCAACATGAATGCTTAACTGCTTAACGCTGCATTTTCCAGCGGAGGGAGGGGAGGGCGGGGTTGTGTTTCCGCTATTAGGCATTGCTTAGTGATTTAAAAGCCTGCCGAGTGCCCTGATTTACAGCCCTGGAGACCATCTCTATACTTCTATCTCTCTTTTCCCCCCTCCAACACTCTCTCCTAAATCTCGAGGAGGAAGATTCCTCTGCCTTATAACTGTATATACAGTTTATAGGGTATGTAGCATAAATGCTATGCTTCTATTTCCTTATGTTTTATAGAAATTAAGCTAAAAATATGCCATGTTTTCGAATTTGCAACCAGACCATGTTGTGTGTCCTTATGTGCTCCTTATGTATGAATTTTAGAGTGAAGTTTATCCAGCATTAAGGCTGGGTGCAGCAGCATTAGCATTAGCTTTAGCAGCTAACTGCAGCACTAGCTCTTTATTTTGGACTGTAGTCTACCGTGTAGTTTTGCCATGTTAAAACTAGCTATGACTAAGCTAAAACAAACGTTTCGCTAGCAGTGTGGTTAGCGGCTAATGCTAATGCTGCTGCACCAAACCTTAGTGCTAGAGAAACTTCACTTAAACTCCTTTTTTATCCTTTTATAACGCTGTACTTCAGCGGAGTGGCTTTACTCCTTCCTAATACCTGACTGTTAGGAGTACTTGAAGGCGGCAGCATGAGGCTGGGTGCAGCAGCATTAGCGTTAGCTGCTAACTGTAGAGCATTAGCAGGCTATAAATGGCGTCCAATAGCGTTAGAATGAGAAACTTAGTGTTCCGGTAACCCAGGGAGCTTGTTTTAACACAGTAAACATGCAGAATACATTCTGATATAATCACCTCTATACAGCATAAGAGCTAACACTGCAGTTAGCAGCTAACGCTAATGCTGCTGCACCAAGCCTTAGTGCTGGAGAAACTTCATTAAAATAGAGTGGCTTTACTGCTCCTTAATACCTGACTGGTAGAATTCATACATAAGGAGCACCGGATTATAAGGAGCTTTGTCGATTTTTGGGAAAATTTCAGAATATATACGTTAATAGAACAGTACAGGCGGTATCCCCCAAGGCCCAGTCTTAGGCCCCACTTGAGATTTCATTTTGAGATATGTTTATTTCTCTCTTTTTTTCATTTTCTATCTCATGTTCCGTTCTAATTCCTTTTCTATTCAGTGCTCCTCTGTATCATTACTATGAAGTGCTTTCATAACTCCACCATCTCCATCTTTCTCTCCATCCCTCTCTCTCTTTCCTGAATCTCCAGTCTGTGCTCTCGCGCCAAATGAGAGAGGGATTCATCCCTCCATCCCTCCGCCCCCTCCATCCTCCAATTTAATCATGGATCGCTAATTGACCAGGCAGGAACGACATGCCCTCTGGATGCTTCTTATGCCCCACTTCAATCTCTGGCCCCAATTTTTTATTTTTCTCTTATTAGTTTCGTCTCATCTGGTGTTCCTTTCCTTCTCCACCTTCTTCTTCTTCTTCTTCTTCTGCTTTTTCTGCTCAGAGCTCTCCTGCGTCATCAGTCTGAAGTGCTGGAGAGGATTGATTTACTACCTGCTTTGTGCTTTTCGGCCTTTTGAACATGTTATCAGGGTGTATTTTTCATTTATTCATTAAAATATATATATTTATTTAATACGTTAGACAGTCGTTGCCACTGCAGTTCAATGGTAATTTTAATTAGGCCCAAAAATAATTTTATAAACAAAACTATTTCATAAACAGTAACAACTGACTGCAACTAAGACTCTTATTTTGTATAAAATAATAAAGACAAAAGTGCCAAACAAAAAATCTCTGCTGTATTTTTTTCAGTCAGCTTTATGTGGTAGAGTCACCTGTAATTCAGGCTTTCAGTTAACAGCTGTGCTGAACTCATCAAGAGTTAATTACTTGAATTTCTTGCCTCTTAATAAAGTGTTTGAGAGCATCAGTCGTAAAGTTGAGTAATGCTCTAATCCATATTATGAGAAGCAAGAACTACTTAACTAAGTAAAGAAAAAAATATACGATTCTTTAAAAAATGAAGGTCATTCAATGCAAATGTTGTAATGATGAAACTGGCACTCATCAGGACCACCCCAGGAAATACATTTTGGTATTTTGCTTAGAGTATAAAATTAGTGAATGAGATCAAAAGCCATCAAACCACGCTAAACTGCTTGATTTTTTTTGCACCAGGAGTGTAAAGAATAAAGTTATCCAAAAGCAGTGTGTAAGACTGGTGGAGGAGAACATGATGCCAAGATGCATGAAAAAAACTGTGATTAAAAACCAGAGTTATTCCACCAAATATTGTTTTCTGATCTCTTAAAACTGTATTTCTGTAATATGAAATGTTGCCTGTAGTTTATAAAATAAAACAGCAATGTTCGTTTTACTCATTCAAACATATCAAATATATACCTATAAATAGCAAAATCAGAGAAACTGAACGGTATACATCCCTATCTATTGAGTAAGGTTTAATACAGAATGAACAGCAAATGAACCACTTCTGACACCAATTTTTTTATTATTTAGACTAATATAAAAATCGATAAACTTCAAAATACTTCGAAATTTCATATCAATTTATCGATATATATCAATGTTTTCATAGTTTCACAGTATTTAGTGCTTTTTAATCAGAACATGCTGCTTTTTTTGATGCATTGCTTCTTGGACAGCAGCCAGTAAAATACTATTTTTTAACTCTAGTTTTAAGTTTTTGCGCGTTTGATTTCTCGAATTCCTCGCTGTGGCGTTTTTTAAAGGAGGTAAGGACTGGAGGTCAGGATCAGGAGGGGTCTGGCTGTGAAAAGTGCTGAAGTGCTGAGGTGCTGATTGGTTCAGTAGGGCTAAACCCTTGATTGGCTTGTTGAGCGTGGTCGGGTTGTACCTTGGCGGTGTCGTTTTTCAGGCCTGGCGGTTTGGAAGTGTCCCAATCTCAGTAGCCTCTGGCTGAGACGTAATGAAGTTGGATGTAAGTAGGCTGATCGGATTAGAGCGCGTCCCTGTGAACCGATAACGGTTAGCGGTAGCAGATGCTAGCGCATGGCCCGTGGCAGCGAGGGCTCAGCTATGTACACAGCCCACCAGCACTGATTGGACTGTCGTCTGGCTAATGAAGAGCCTGGCCCGACGCTAATTACTGAACTTCACAAGCAAATTAAGTTGCTTTACATGGAGCTCAGGGCCTTGCTGGTTGTTCTGGAGGAAGCAGATACAGGTGGAGATATCTACACATCTACCCTGAGATACTGCATGCTTTACCTTTTTAAAAAGATAAAAAAAAGATAAAAAATGAGTTTTTACCATATTTTTCACACAGTATTATAAGACGCATTATGCTACACTAGTAAGGAACAGGGGTGTCGCCATGTTTTCCTTCTAATTCAGCAGGTCTCGAGCAAAATTAAGTAAACGGAGTGCTTGATGTTAATCTACACAGATTTCTCTCCTGAAAACTGTTTATTTGTGTGAGTAAAGTGCTTTCATTTATTTACAGTAAGTTTAGATTTCCAGATTTCCACTAAGGCTGGGTGCAGCAGCATTAGCTTTAGCATTAACGGCTAAATGTTAACCGACAGTGCTACACTAAAGCACCCTAAGTGTTACGCTAAGCCAGAGCGATATCAGTTAGCATTTAGCAGCACCCCATCAACCAATTATGGTACCACAGCAACCACTACACAAACCTCCTGGACTTGCTTTACTGTAGAAACTGCCTTGCAGCACCTCAGCAACCACTTAATATGAGCACACAAGTCACCTTGCATATAGACATCAATGTAGCACTCCTCTTGCCATTTGTAAGCATTTAGCAACATCATAATGACCGGCTGCGACACCATAGCAACCACTTAGCACAACATTTGATCGAATGGATGTTGCTAAAGTATTTGCTCATTAAATATTGGCTTTGGTGGTAAAACTACTTCATGAGTTTGCATGCTATTGTATTCTGCCCTTTTCAAATGCAACAATGACATGAACACCCAATCAACCACTTAGGTTACCACAGCAACCACTCTGTGAACGATATGCACTGTTGAAACTGCCTTGCAGCACCTCAGCAACCACTAATTTTGAGCATACAAGTCACCTTGCATATAGATTGCAAGCTAGCACTTCTCTTGCCTCTTGTAGGCACTTAGCAAGCATCATAGCAACCGTCTGCGATACCATGGCAGCCGCTTAGCGCAACTTTTGTCAGTGTTTTTCTCATTAAGGATGCATTCCTCGTTCCTCGTTGTTTGGACGCCTGTAGAAACGATCCGTCCACTTATTTTCGCCAAAACAGAACTGCCATTACTTCAATATCCCATGTTTATTAAGTTGCGGCTGATTTGCATAATTGCTCTCCATCCTTTATTAGTCCGAGCGGGGGAAACACACACACACACACACACACACACACACACACACACACACACACACACACACACACACACACACACACACATTTGATTTGGATATTTATTTGATTATCTCAAACACATTAGAGGTAGTGTTTACTCCAGGCTCTGCTCGGCGAAGGGGGGGATGTATTTTTGCAAACATAGCTGAAGGATATTAATCAGTAAATGCAGAATAAATACACACAACCTGACCTCACACACACACACACACACACACACACACACACAGTTTCCCATGCAGCCCTGTGGAAAACAAAGATCGGCCTTGTGTAGGATGGCGGCGAACCCCTACCCTCAACACCCCTCATCCCTCTTCCTCCTCTTCTGCTTATCTTTCTACTGATGACTCTCTCTCTCTCGTTTCCCTCCATCCTTTCTCCTTTATCCTCACCCACATGATGATGGTGGTGGTGGTGGTTGTATAGAAGGTGTTAGGGCGTGTTGTGCTAGCCTACTTGTGGTCTCTAGTATGAATGAATGCAAACGTGAGCTGGTTTAAATTTTTATTTTAAAAGTGCTCCGGTTATTCGGTATAACGCTGCTTTAGTCCAGTGGAGGAGTGGACGGGGAGAAATTATAGGATTTCAGCTCTTGCTCATGAATATTCTTCATACATGCAAACATACATCACCTCTGATTGGCTAAACAGACAACAGTTAGAAAAACGTTTTTTTTTTTTTACACTAATAACAGTCTTTACAATGTCATAAGTTACTTTAAAACATGTGTAAAAATGTCCTGCTAAATGCAGTTCAGCCACTGACCTAGTCTTAAAGTCTGTATAACGCGAAATCCACCGGAGATCCTATTTAAACCTGAAGTTACTTACACATAGAGGTGGCTAGTCCAGGTCGAGAAAGTAAAAATCCACCTTGGGGAGGATTTTATACTTTTAACTAGTGTAAACAGAACTGTTCTTTACATCTGTACACCTACCTATCTCAATTCTCAATTGTACTTGGCTGGTGGGTAAAGCATAAAACACAGATGTGTTATTCGCACAAATAACACAGGAATGAACTGCCATGCTGTTCATAGCGCTGTTATTTAGTTCCTATCTGGCGAGACGGTGTCGCTGCCCGGCTTTAGCTTCAGCTGCCTGTAGGCGGTCGCGAGCCGAGGTGGGCGGGGCCATGAATACTAAATATTAATTCACGGGTTGATGTAGACACGGTGCTTTTCCTGATCGACTCGTATTTCTGAGGATTTTCTTTTACTAGCTACTGCAGACAATGGAGGTTGAGGAAGAGTTTCATTATGTGCAGCATCACTGTATTTCACAAAGAACAAGAAAAAGTGGATTTTAGCGGACGGACATCTTTAACTTGTGAACCAGCTAAAGACGAAGCTAAAGATGAAGCTAAAGACGAAGCTAAAGTCCATCTCTCACCAGGAGGTACACTACCCAAACCCCAAACAGAAGCTCTGAGATCCTTTTTTTAATCGTTTTGTTTGAGCCTCCCTCTTGTTTGGTATTTCTCTCATGCTTGATAGACTAAGAGTAGATGAAAGGAGGGAAGGAGGGATGAGGCGGAGGGATTAGGGGGAGGAGGGGGTGTGTCTCACCAGGGGATGCAGGACAGATTCTTCTTTTATGAGGAGCTCTTGGTATTCGGGACGTGCTACGGCCTTAAGAGCTCTATGATTCATAGCACGGGGGGCGGCGGTGCCCACAGCAGCCATCCACAGCGCAGACTAATAATAGTGCAGCACGGCGTTCTCTCGCTGTAACACACACTGCAACACCGCGCTCACCGCTTACCGCCTCACACCACCAGCACTCCAGAGTCCTCCACCTGCTGCATCTGGAGCTGCCGTGTTTCCCTGTTCTTAGAAAAGCTGCTGACCGGAACGATACAACGCAATAAAAACAGCGAAAGAGCCGCGATGACGCAGTGAATCACAGCAAACCTAGACTGTGCTCATGTTATTACCAAGACTGGAGGCGGAGCGAGGCACAGTGCTTAGTGTTTTAGACTCTAAAGCCCTATTTCAGCTGGGTTATATAGGGTATTACCCACATGCAAACATATTGATAGATAAACACATTGAAGGAGCTGCAAATTCACAGCAAATACAAATGTGGGGGTAAAGTGGGGTAGAGCAAGTTAGAGTGAGGGGTAGACTGAGGCATAGTGAGGTTAAACATAGTAGAAGTTGGATCGAATGAGGATAGAATGAGGTAGAGTGACGCATAGTGAAGGCAGAGTGAGGCAGAGTGTGGTAAAGCTAGTTAAAATGAGGGTAGAATGAGGTAGAGAAGAGGTAGAGCAAGGTAGAGTGATGTGGTCAGAGTTAGAGTGAAGTAGAACAAGGTAGTCCATGATAGAGCAAGTTAGTGTTAGGCATTGTGAGGTAGAGTAAAGGAACGTATGGTAAAGCATGGTAGAATGAGAGTAGAGTGAGGTAGCATGAGGTAAAATGAGGTAGAGTGTGGTAGAGTAAGGTCAAGCATAGTAGAATGGGAGTAGAGTGTGGTAGAGTACGGTAAAGTGTGGTAGTAGAATGAGAGTAGAGTGAGGAAGAATGAGGTAAAATGAGGTAGAGTAAAGTAGAATGAGGTAGAGTGTGGTAGAGTATGGTCAAGCATGGTAGAATGGGAGTAGAGTGTGGTAGAGTGTGGTAGAGTAAGGTCAAGCATTGTAGAATGGGAGTAGAGTGAGGTAGAGTAAGGTAAAGTGTGGTAGTAGAATGAGAGTAGAGCGAGGTAGAATGAGATAAAATGAGGTAGAGTAAAGTAGAATGAGGTAGAGTGTGGTAGAGTAAGGTCAAGCATTGTAGAATGAGGTAGAGTGTGGTTAGAGTGAGGTAGAGTGTGGTTAGAGTGAGGTAGAGTAAGGTAAAGTGTGGTAGTAAAATGAGAGTAAAGCGAGGTAGAATGAGGTAAAATGAGGTAGAGTAAAGTAGAATGAGGTAGAGTGTGGTTAGAGTGTGGTAGAGTAAGGTAAAGTGTGGTAGTAAAATGAGAGTAAAGCGAGGTAGAATGAGGTAAAATGAGGTAGAGTAAAGTAGAATGAGGTAGAGTGTGGTTAGAGTGTGGTAGAGTAAGGTAAAGTGTGGTAGTAGAATGAGTGTAGACGAGGTAGAATGAGGTAGAACGAGGTAAAATGAGGTAGAGTAAAGTAGAATGAGGTAGAGTGTGGTAGAGTAAGGTAAAGCATTGTAGAATGGGAGTAGAGTGAGGTAGAGTGTGGTAGAGTAAGGTAAAGCATTGTAGAATGGGAGTAGAGTGAGGTAGAGTGTGGTAGAGTAAGGTAAAGCATTGTAGAATGGGAGTAGAGTGAGGTAGAGTGTGGTAAAATGAGGTAGAGTAGATTAGAATGAGGTAGAGTGTGGTAGAGTAAGGTAAAGTGTGGTAAAATGAGGTAGAGTAGATTAGAATGAGGTAGAGTGTGGTAGAGTAAGGTAAAGCATTGTAGAATGGGAGTAGAGTGAGGTAGAGTGTGGTAAAATGAGGTAGAGTAGATTAGAATGAGGTAGAGTGTGGTAGAGTAAGGTAAAGTGTGGTAGTAGAATGAGTGTAGATGAGGTAGAATGAGGTAGAATGGGAGTAGAGTGAGGTAGAGTGTGGTAAAATGAGGTAGAGTAGATTAGAATGAGGTAGCGTGTGGTAGAGTAAGGTAAAGTGTGGTAAAATGAGGGTAGAGCCAGATAGAATGGGGTTAAAGGAAGTAGAGTAAAGTTGAACAATTTAAAATAATTTAAGATGTAAAATTTTACACTGATACTGAGATATCCAACAGCATTATCACACGTCTAGCACTGATAATAAGATTTTCCCCAGATTTACATCACATTAATTGTCAAATTCACTTGTCAGAAGTTTGTATCAGACATTGTTTTTCTGTATTTTTATTTTTGTATTTCTTTTAATCAAAATGATATGGAATTGGCTGAAATGAGGAAAAATGAGGATACAGATTTTTGGATATATTGTCCAGCCCTATAATGTAATGAAAATCACAAGTATCACAACTAATAACCAGATGCTTAGAGGGTCCTGAGAGCTCAGTACTGGTGATTATTGATCTGCGGTATAGATAATAGATCATATTGATCAGTTTTAAGAAATTAAAAGGTTATTTTAAAGGGAGATCTGGGTTTTCTGTGCTTGTTGGTGGAGATAGAGGGGGTCAGACTTGTGTTTTGGCTGGTTTTGAAGGTCTAATTGTGCTAAACCTCTGTCTCTGAGTGTGTGTGTGTGTGTGTGTGTGTGTGTGTGTGTGTGTGTGTGTGTGAGTGTGTATTAGTGTGTGTGTATTAGTGTGTGTGTGTGCTCGCTCTGTCTCCATTATTCTCTGCTTGTATTGATTTGCCACCACATGGGTATTGAAGATGGTCCTCATTTTTAATTAAAGTTCAGAAAGCTCATATAGAGGGGCTCGCCGCCGCCCCGCGCCGCAGCCCACCGCGGCCCACCCGCCCTCACCGAGCTGGAAATGCCTATTGATGCGCGCTGGGTGTTTAAATAACATCTGATTTATGGCATTTAGAAAGCTGCACCAATTCCAGAACTGTGCTATCAGTTATATCACCCTCCCCCTGCAGAGCCAGAGCCTCAGTCTGAATCAGTTCCTCTGATTCTGCTATTTATAGGTTTATGTTTGAGTAAAATAAACATTGTTGTTTTATTCTATAAACTACAGACAACATTTCTCCCAAATTACAAATAAAAATATCGTCATTTAGAGCATTTATTTACAGAAAATGAGAAATGACTGAAGTAACAAAAAAGATACAGAACTTTCAGACCTCAAATAATGCAAAGAAAACAAGTTCATATTCATAAAGATTTAAGAGTTCAGAAATAATCAATATTTGGTAGAATAATCCTGGTTGGTTTTTAATCACAGTTTTTTTTTCATGCATCTTGGCATCATGTTCTCCTCCACCAGTCTTACACACTGCTTTTGGATAACTTTATGCTGCTTTACTCCTGGTACAAAAATTCAAGCAGTTCAGTTTGGTGGTTTGATGGTTTGTGATCATCCATCTTCCTCTTGATTATATTCCAGAGGTTTTCAACTCATCATTTTTAAGTGCTCTCTTATTTTTATATTTTTGTTTTACTTCACTGACTTTATTACTGCAGTTCTTCACCTGTCAAACCTCTAATTCTTAGTCCTTGATCATGTTAATCTGAGCTAAAGGTTAAAGCTGCTGTTTCCATGTGGGTCAGCCATACGTCTTCCTGTAGCAGTTTTCTACCGTTTTTCAAGAGTCGTTTGAAGGTGTAGGAAACAGTAACGTATCTTTTCGCACTATATTAAAGGCACACTGTATTATAGGTCGCATTTTAAGCAACACTAGTAAGGAACAGGGGTGTTGCCATGTTTTCCTTTTAATTCAGCGGATTTCGCCACTAAGCTAGGTTAAGTAAAGTCAAATGAGTACTGGATGTTAATCTACACAGATTTCTCTCCTCTCTTGGGTGAGTAATTTTATTTACAGTAAGCTTAGATTTCCAAATTTACTCTATGGCTAGGTGCAGCAGCATTAGCATTAGCAACTAACCGCTAGTGCTAGCGGTTAGTGGCTAATGCCGCCCAATAGCGCTACTCTGAGGAATCAGAAAAATGTCAAAAGTGTCAAGATTCATTTTAGGCCTTGATTTTTGGTTTTATTGTCCATTTCTGCACTTTTAAAAATCGTATGGTCACGGAAATGTACTGGTTAATATCTTTATGAATATAAACTTGTTTTCTTTGCATTATTTGAGGTCTGAAAGCTCTGCATCTTTTTTTTTTTGGTTATTTTCAGTCATTTCTCATTTTCTGTAAATAAATGCTCTAAATGAGAATATATTTATTTGGAATTTAGGAGAAATGTTGTCTGTAGTTTATAGAATAAAACAACAATGTTTATTTTACTCAAACATAAACCTATAAATAGCAAAATCAGAGAAACTGATTCAGACACTGAAGAGCTGTATATGGAAGTAAATCTTTGATGTAAAGGACATATGTTTGACCTCATATTATCACACCGTATGAAATCACGGGGTGTGTGTGTGTGTGTGTGTGTGTGTGTGTGTGTGTGTCAGGTAGAGTGCCGTCACATGGGGGCAGTGTTTGGCTGTAAATTGCACTGCAGAGATGGAGTTACAATCTCCACTCAAAATGGTCGCTGTACACACACACACACACACACACACACACACACACACACACACACACACTTAACACGAGTAAACATAGACACACACACACACTACTCACTATTCTAGTCTTTCTTTTTCATTTTTTTAACCCTCAAGAGCTTCTTCATTACATACAGTACCAATCTAAAGTGATTTTAATTTTTAAGTTTAAGTGGTGTGTAAGTGGTGTGTAAATGGTGTGTAAGTGGTGTTTAAGTGGTGTGTAAGTTGTGTGTAAGTAATGTTTAAGCGGTGTGTAAGTAGTGTGTAAGTAATGTGTAAGTGGTGTGTAAGTAATGTTTAAGTGGTGTGTAAGTAGTGTTTAAGTGGTGCGTAAGTGGTGTGTAAATGGTGCGTAAGTGGTGTGTAAGTGGTGCGTAAGTAATGTTTAAGTGGTGTGTAAGTAGTGTGTAAGTAGTGTGTAAGTAATGTTTAAGTAGTGTGTAAGTGGTGTGTAAATGGTGTGTAAGTAGTGTGTAAGTGGTGTTTAAGTGGTGTGTAAGTAGTGTGTAAGTAATGTGTAAGTGGTGTGTAAGTAATGTTTAAGTGGTGTGTAAGTGGTGTGTTAGTGGTGTAAGTAGTGTGTAAGTAATGTTTAAGTGGTGTGTAAGTAGTGTTTAAGTGGTGTGTAAGTGGTGTGTAAGTAATGTTTAAGCGGTGTGTAAGTAATGTTTAAGTGGTGTGTAAGTGGTGTGTAAATGGTGTGTAAGTGGTGTTTAAGTGGTGTGTAAGTTGTGTGTAAGTAATGTTTAAGCGGTGTGTAAGTAGTGTGTAAGTAATGTGTAAGTGGTGTGTAAGTAATGTTTAAGTGGTGTGTAAGTAGTGTTTAAGTGGTGCGTAAGTGGTCTGTAAATGGTGCGTAAGTGGTGTGTAAGTGGTGCGTAAGTAATGTTTAAGTGGTGTGTAAGTAGTGTGTAAGTAGTGTGTAAGTAATGTTTAAGTAGTGTGTAAGTGGTGTGTAAATGGTGTGTAAGTAGTGTGTAAGTGGTGTTTAAGTGGTGTGTAAGTAGTGTGTAAGTAATGTGTAAGTGGTGTGTAAGTAATGTTTAAGTGGTGTGTAAGTGGTGTGTTAGTGGTGTAAGTAGTGTGTAAGTAATGTTTAAGTGGTGTGTAAGTAGTGTTTAAGTGGTGCGTAAGTGGTGTGTAAATGGTGCGTAAGTGGTGTGTAAGTGGTGCGTAAGTAATGTTTAAGTGGTGTGTAAATGGTGTGTAAGTAGTGTGTAAGTGGTGTTTAAGTGGTGTGTAAGTAGTGTGTAAGTAATGTGTAAGTGGTGTGTAAGTAATGTTTAAGTGGTGTGTAAGTGGTGTGTTAGTGGTGTAAGTAGTGTGTAAGTAATGTTTAAGTGGTGTGTAAGTAGTGTTTAAGTGGTGCGTAAGTGGTGTGTAAATGGTGCGTAAGTGGTGTGTAAGTGGTGTGTAAGTGATGTGTAAGTGGTGTGTAAGTGGTGTAAGTAGTGTTTAAGTGGTGTGTAAGTAGTGTGTAAGTAATGTTTAAGTGGTGTGTAAGTGGTGTGTAAGTGGTGTGTAAGTAATGTTTAAGTGGTGTGTAAGTGGTGTGTAAGTAATGTTTAAGTGGTGTGTAAGTGGTGTGTAAGTAATGTTTAAGTGGTGTGTAAGTGGTGTGTAAGTAATGTTTAAGTGGTGTGTAAGTGGTGTGTAAGTAATGTTTAAGTGGTGTGTAAGTAATGTTTAAGTAATGTGTAAGTGGTGTGTAAATGGTGTGTAAGTGGTGTGTAATTGCTGTGTTTTGCTGATTGCAGGCGTACGGCATGTCCGTGCTGCCGCTGAACCTGATCAAAGGCACGCGTAGCGTCCTGTACGAGCGGCTGGAGAACAGCGAGGACGCCGAGGAGGTGGAGCACCAGATCGACAAGATCAAAGCCAAGGTGCGTGGATCTCGGTGGGGGTGGGGGTGGTTTGGGGGGCGGGGGGAGGGTTTAACGTGGGCGTCTGAGCTGCAGGTGCATCTGCATGCACGCTTTAAAACCTCAGAAGTCCGGCTCATGAAGCTCACGCTGTCGTTTTGCTATGCTAATATATGTGTACTTATGTAATTAATTCATTACATAATTATGCGCTGAATCGCATTTACATTCGATTTACACTGTCTGTCAACGTCCACGCGTTTCTTCCCATATTATTCATTAGTTTCCGTATAAAAAATGCATGTAATTGAAGATTATGGTCGGCCAGGGCTGAGTATATTCAAGCTTGTAGTTTAAACACTGTGTTTAACTTGTTACACTTTTTAAAAAAGAATGAATTCCTAACAATTTTATAAGCTATATACAGGTGCATTTAAAAAATAATAAATATAATTGAAATTTTAAAGGAGAACTTTGGTGTAAAATTGTCTTTTGTTTTAGTAAAACATGATAAAAAGTGCTTTCCTTTGATGAATAGCACACCTCTGTTCTCCCACAGCATTCAGAGATCCAGAACTTTTAACAGTTTGTCCAAAAACACCCTTCATAAAACGCTTTTTACACCGTTATCCAGCTCAAAGTAGCTCCACACCTCCTTGGTAGAATCCAGAGAGCCCTGACATTTAAAACGAGGCATTAATAACTTAAAAAGTGCAGAAGAAGCTCATTAAAAACCAAAAATCACTGTTTACAACCCATAGTGCTTCAGCTTCAGCTCCGAGCTCCGTCATCACTGTACTGATAATGACATAGACATATATATACATAGACTCTGCATAGCCTGCCTCCTGTTGAAACTCACATGCTATATTAAACAGATGTTTTGCACCCTTTTGAAAACCCCAAAAATCAGCGTCTCAGAAAATTAGAATATTATATAAGACTGATTGGTACTTTTGGCAGTGTGGGCAGTGTGCCAAGTCCTGCTGGAAAATGAAATCCACATCTCCATAAAAGTTGGACTTAATAATAAAACACAGTGGATCAACACCAGCAGATGACATGTCTCTCCAAACCATCACTGATTGGTGGAAATTTCACACTAGACCTCGAGCAGTTTGGACTGTGTGTCTCTCCACTCTTCCTCCAGACTCTGCTCCCTTCATTTACAAATGAAATGTAAAATTTATTGATGATCAGTGATGCCAAAAGTACCAATTGGTCTAATATATAATATTCTAATTTTCTGAGACACTGATTTTTGGGTTTTCGTTGACTGTAAGCCATAAACATAATCATCAATAATAAAAGAAATAAATGCTTAAAATAGGTCAATCTGTTTGTAATACATCTATATAATATTTTAGTAATATATAGTTTTTCAATATTGTATAGAAATATAATATTTTCAGCATTTTAATAAGCCAGTAAACGGGTCTTCTTTTTGAGCGCCAGTAATCTTATTAAACGCTGTATGAAGACGATGACTGTGAGCTTCTCAGAGTTCCTTTCCTTTTCTGAACTTTGTTTCGTTTGTTTTTAATTCTGTTTTTCTGTTTCTGCTCTCATTTTCTTCCAGTCTTTATCCCTGTCAGACTGTTTCTCTCCCAAATCAATTACTGCCATGACTAATAATAGCAGAGTTACACTGAGTCACAGACTTTAACTTCCTCTCTCTCTTTCTCCATCTCTCTCTATTTCTCTGTCTTTCTCTCTCTCTTTCTCTTTCTCTGTCTCTCTCTCTCTCTCTCTGTCTATTTCTCTTTCTCTCTCTCCCTCTCTTTCTCTGTCTCTCTCTCTCTCTCTATTTCTCTCTCTCTCACTCTCTCTATGCTCTCTATCCCTCTCTCTCTCTACCTGTCTCTCTACCTGTCTCTCTCTACCCTTTTTCTCTCTATCTATCTATCTATCTATCTATCTATCTATCTATCTATCTATCTATCTATCTGTCTATCTGTCTGTCTGTCTGTCTGTCTCTTTCTCAACTCTCTCTCTATTTCTCTCTTTGTATATCTATCTATCTATCTATCTATCTATCTATCTATCTATCTATCTATCTATCTATCTATCTATCTATCTATCTATCTATCTCTCTCACACTCTCTACTCTCTCTATCCCTCCCTCTCTCTACCTGTCTCTCTCTCCTTGTCTCTCTCTTTTTCTCTCTCTACCCTTTTTCTTTCTGTATCTCTTTCTCTCTCTCTATTTCTCTCTCTGTATCCCTCCTATCTATCTATCTATCTATCTATCTATCTATCTATCTATCTATCTATCTATCTGTCTGTCTGTCTGTCTGTCTGTCTGTCTGTCTGTCTGTCTGTCTGTCTGTCTGTCTCTCTCTTTCTCAACTCTCTATCTATCTATCTATCTATCTATCTATCTATCTATCTATCTATCTATCTATCTATCTATCTATCTATCTATCTATCTATCTATCTATCATTGCTTTCTGTATTGTCTATCTCTGTATTGCTATCTATCTATCTATCTATCTATCTATCTATCTATCTATCTATCTATCTATCTATCTATCTATCTATCTATCCCTCTCTCTCTCCACAGTGTGAGGATGGTAGGCCTCTCTCTCTCCGGGATCGGAGGAATCTGCAGGATCTGGAGGCTAAGCTGCAGACGCTACGTCGTCGGGGTCGCCACCTCGAGATCGCCGAGAGGAACTGCTGCACTAAAGTGGGCAGTGCCCTCCGCCCCCTGAAGGTATGCCAACCATTCTCTGTCTCCATAGCAACGGTGCTTCTGAATATATCTACACTGATGGGTGTGGTGCTTTGGAAATGAGGTGTGTTCAGTTGTTAAAATGTATGGTGTATTGCTATCTTGGCAACAGAAAACACAGGTGCACCACTGACTGAATACAACCTAGACCAACAGTCAGCTGTTGTTATACTCAAGTGTACGGAGCTGCTCATAGTAGTGATGGGAAAATAAAAATAATGAAATAATGTAATGATAAAGGTTAATAATAAGGTTAGAATTATATATATATATATATATATATATATACTGTATAACTTTCAAATGAAAGGAGAGAGACAGGAAGTAGCATAAACATGAGGGCACCACCCTGAAATACTGGCATTCCTACGCACTATTTTCCACAACCCAGAGAATCTACAGTTACAGTAGATACAAAGTCAGATTTTAGCACAAAACCTCTTCCTTTTCTTCTTCTATTGTTTAACAGATGAAGATAAGCTGACTAAACTTTCTGTAATTGGTCTGAATAAGGTTTGAACCGTCTTTGAATAGTTTTCACACTGCTAACCAACCAAACCATGGTTTAGAGTACATTAATGAGTAAATATAGGTATTTTTAACGAATGAGAATTGTTTTTTGGTATAAATTACTTTTTTTTTTTGCTTGGAACATCTATAAAAAAAGCATTGTGTAAAGTTCAATGGGATGCTGCAACCATTTAACAAGGCAAAGAACCTTTTTAAGCTTCACTGGGTGCATATATAGTAAAACTGAGGTTTTTGTAGAGAAATGTTGTGTACTAGAAGAAGATAAACGCTTTTTTCTATTAGTGTTCCTAGTTTACTTTGTCTTTGTCTCTCTTTTTGTCTGTGGATGTTATGAGCTGAGATTTATTCACAGAATGACTGCAGTGTGCTGTATTATAGCAGTGTAATATTTACTGGGTCACTCAACAATCCAAATAAACCACCTTAGCACATTCAGACCAACTCAACCGTAAAGCATTCACACACTCACAGTACAGTCCATTCGTCACGTCCTGCGCTGCCCTGTTATTATTATTATCCTGTAGATATGGCGAGATATTAAACCATGTCTGCTAATAAATGTCATGTTAAGTTAACCCCTTAAACCCTGATTATAGGCCTGTAGGTCTGTTTTAATCTTTTGTTTATATCTACTGTGTGTTTCAGCCACAGTAAGCATCAATTTCACAAACCCTAACACTGAACCCTGTGGGTTTCCCAAATGTGCCGACCTGAGCAACTGATCTAGTGATCTAGGTACCTACCTTCTAACCAACCCAACTACTTTCCCCTACCTACCAATCTACTTAGAACCAACCTATCTACCTGCCAATAGTCCCACCTACCACCTACCAACCACCAATCTACTGACCGACTTCCTACATATCTATTAACTTACTCACCCAACCATCTACCCATCTGATCAAATGATCTACCTTCCAACCTCCATACTTTTCCACATACTATCTAATGACCAGCCAACGTGCTTGTTACCCTACCCAGCTACATCCTGACTGACTCATCAACCACCTTCCTGCTACCTACTTATCTTAACTACTCTTCAGCCAACTTACCTACCCATCTACTGACCATCCAACCAAATGACCAGCCTACCCTTCTACTCGCCCACTTTCCCAACTAACTATCTACTTGACCATTCAACCAACCTACCCACTTACTGATCTGCTTACCTACCCATCTACCGACCTGTCTACTGGCTAACCAACGTACCTACCTATTAAACTACCCACTCTTCTCCTGACCAGCTCACCAACCGTTCACCCTACCTGTTGACCAACTGACCAACCTACCTACCTACTGACTCATCAACCACCCTACCTGCCAACCTGCCTAACTATCTACTGACCAGCCAATCTTCCAACCTATCTACCTATCTACTGAGCAGCCAGTCTTTCAACCTATCTACCTATCTACTGACCAGCCAGTCTTTCAACCTATCTACCTGTATACTGACCAGCCAATCTTCCCATCTATCTACCTATCTACTGACCAGCCAATCTTCCCATCTATCTACCTATCTACTGACCAGCCAATCTTCCCATCTATCTACCTATCTACTGACCAGCCAATCTTCCCATCTATCTACCTATCTACTGACCAGCCAATCTTCCCATCTATCTACCTATCTACTGACCAGCCAATCTTCCCATCTATCTACCTATCTACTGACCAGCCAATCTTCCCATCTATCTACCTATCTACTGACCAGCCAATCTTCCCATCTATCTACCTATCTACTGACCAGCCAATCTTCCCATCTATCTACCTATCTACTGACCAGCCAATCTTCCCATCTATCTACCTATCTACTGACCAGCCAATCTTCCCATCTATCTACCTATCTACTGACCAGCCAATCTTCCCATCTATCTACCTATCTACTGACCAACCAATCTTTCAAACTATCTACATGTCTGCTGACCAGCCAATCTTCCAAACTATCAGATACCTAACAACCATCAGACTGACTTAGTATATACAACCCACCTACCAACAGATTACCATACCTACGCACCCACTGATCAACTGACCAACATACTGTCCCAACTTCCCACCTACCTACCTACCTACCTACTGACTGACTGGGCTTTTATAACAGCTGTATCTCTAGATATGAAAGTTTAAAAGCGTTTATTTCGGTCCTGAACTGTAGACATGGTGCTCCATTACACCCCCCTCCTGTAAAGGCTTGATGTGGCGGTGGACAGCTGTCAGTCAGAGCTCTGGATCGGAGCGTGGATGGTTCTGCAGCAGTAAGTGGAGGCAGTCGGTCGGTGTGAGTAATAACCAGGCTGAGTGTTGTTGCTCCATTTCCCTGCAGCCGCCCACGCAGTACCGACTGCATTTAAAACCCTGCTGCTGCTGCTGCTGCTGAACACGGCTCTGCGCTTTACTGCAGACGCATCGCTTAAGAGTTTATAATCATTAATTTGCAGAACAACAGTCACACAGCGTTTAACAGGACTGTGCACTCTCATACTTCAGTGTTTTGGTTGATTTGATCTAAGATTGGTCATTGTATTAGTTTCTGGATTCAAATAAATCATATTAATCATATTAAATCGGCTTTATTGTACTTATTGCAAAAATGTACAGGTGTAAAGGTGATAGCGTAAAGGCGTATTCCCTCACAGTAGTACATATGCAGCTCTGGAAGAAATGAAAAGAGCACTTCAGTTTTTAAATCAGTTTCTCTGATTTTGATATTTATAGGTTTATGTTTAAGTAAAATTAACATTGCTGTTTTATTCTATAAACTAAGGACAAGTTGGTAAAATCAAAGAAACTCATTTTTAAGCAATCTTTTGCTTTTTCCCAAAGCTGTATACACATACAGTACAAACGAGTAATATCTACTAATTATCTGATGCTGTATAGACATATTGCATTGTTTTTAACATGCAAGCATTAATAAGGATTATTATCCTTTACATTAAAATTAAAAATATTTTTTTTGTAAATTTCTAAAAACTTTCAGTTTGCTACACGCTAGTAAATAAAGTACACTTTGTTTTAAATATACAGGTATTACATTACAGAATAGATTCAGATTAGATTTCATATAAACCCTGTGTAACAACACATATTTTTCAAAATTGACCCTGAATTAACTCATTATAACATTTACAAGAATATGGTTGGATATTCTTTGGAATATGGAATATGGACAAGAATATGGCAAGATGTTTGTGCAGCTAAAACTATGGTGCAACTATGGTGGTTTCTATGGTTTTACAAAGTGTTTGCAAGGCGGTTGCTAAGGTAATTGCTCAGGTCTTGCCCAGGGGTTGCTAAGGTTTTGCTATGGTGTCTGTGGTGGTTCCTATGGTGTTGCTATAGTGTCTGTGGTGGTTGCTAAGCTGTTGCTATGGAGTTCATGGTGGTTGCTAAGGTGTTTCTAAGTGGTTTGCTAAGGGCATTGCACCTTTCTTTGCAATGCACAACCATATTAAAAATAATTTGCCTAATCTAAAAATTAATGTTTTTTTTTAAATAGGGCCTTAAGTTTCTGAAACCTAATTTTCTTTCAGGATCCATAAAAGATTTTATTTTTCAACCGACCTACCTATTGTCCAATGAATGGACCTATCTACCTGCCTACCAGCCACCTACCAATCTAGACACCTATTGACCAATCAACCTATCTACCTTCCCTTTCAGCCACTGACCAACCAACCTACCAAAAACCCTACGAAACCAGTTACCAAGCCTACCCCACCACCTACCTACCAACCTACCAACTGTCCAAGCAACCCATCCAACAACCAAACAATACCTGTCTACCTACCTACCTACCTACCTACCTACCTTCCTACCCTCCTGTATGCCTTCTAAATAGCCAACCTCCCATCCTATCTACTCACCAAGCTACTTACTTACCTACCTATCCACCTACCTACTGACCAATCAACTGACCATTCAGTTATTAATCTACCTACCTGGTTATCTACTGACCAGTTGACCAACTAACGTACCTACCCACCATCCTACCAAACCAACTACCAAGCCTACCCACACTTTTACCAACCATCCTACCAACTGACCAAGCAGCAAATCAAATGCATATTTTCCTACCTAACTATTGGCTACCAAATACTTCCATTCCTACCTACCCACCTAACTACTGGCCAAGCCACTTTTTCTACTGTTCTACTGATTTTGCCTACTTCTCTACCTTCCCTCCCATCCGGCTAACTTGTAATTAGCCACCTTCCCTAACTACCTAATATCTACTGACTGACCACCCTACCCACCTACCATCTTTCCGACTGACCTACCTTATCACCTACCACTCAACTGACCACATACCTATCTACTGTAGCAATCAGCTGAGCAACCACCCTACCTTACCAACTACCAAGCCTACTTACCAACTGACCAAGCAGCAACCAAAATACTTATTTTCATACATGCCCATTCATCTAACAAACAATGCACCTATCTACCTACTGATCATCTCAGCAACCTTCTAATGACCTACCTACCGATCATCTCACTGACTGGTCTACCTACCATACTACCGATTACCCACCTACCCATCTACTAACCAACCAATCGACCATTCAGAAATTGGCTTACGTTCCCCTTTAACATCCCATGTACCCATTATCCCACTGACTGACCTACCTGCCTACCTACCATACTACCGTTGGACCTACTTATCTACCCATCAACCCACCTACCGACTTACCTTCTGGCTGACCCTTGCCCACCCAACTACCTACCTACCTACCTTCTAACCAACCACCCACTCAACGTACCTACTTACCTACCCATCTACCTACCCTCCTATCCACCTATGTACCTACTTTATTGTTAAAGCCTTTCAGTGGATGGTTATTTCATAGAAACCCTCAGGTCATGTAATTGTTCCCCAACACTTGTTTATTTTCATGCCATCTAATCCACAAACCTTTCAGGAATCTGTGTTGAGTACCTGCAGGGCAGTGATCTAAAGCAAAAGATAGCAATGCCAACCTCAGTGTTGGATAATGAGGCTTCTTTTCTGTAATCTCCATATCTGCTCAGACAGTAGAAGAACAGCCTCGTCTTAAAGACGCTTCCCTTCACCTCCTCGTTTGTTGTTTTGTCAGTTCATCACAGTCCTTTCTTCCTCCCAGCATGAATCGCTCCAGAGGGGGTCCCTGTCTTGCCACTTAGTGGCCCACTTGGCGTCGCTTCTGGAGTGCCATAAACACATGGAGGGGGTTCTAATGACAGTCCCCAGACTATTTACACTCAAACTAGGCTTGAGATTTGCTCGTTCGGCCCTCTGGGAGAAACAACACATCCGGACGCACTTCCACATCAGAGAGAGGAAAAGAAGAAGCCAGCTGTCTGTGATTATACCCATCGGCCCTACAGTAGACTGTGATTTTAGTGGAAGAGTGATTTAAGAGCTTATTTCAAGTTATCTATAGCATATTGGTAGGTTATATCAATAACCTACCATCAACCAATCCGAACCTATAAACCCACTCAACCAAACTATCTTTCTACCTACTAAGTGACTGACGAATTACTAATAACTAATCACTGTTAATGCCTGATCAATCTACAACCAATCTACCCACCTAACTACTCAACGACTGACCAACAAATCTACAAGCCTTCCACCTGACTTACCTACCCACCCACCTACATATAGATTGACCGATCGAACAAATAACCTAACCTATCCAACTACCTACCCCCTGCTGACCTATCAACCTATTTTACCCACTTTCCAATGTACCAAACTACCCAACTAGACCAATCAATGACTGACCATCCAACTTATAAATCTTTTAACCTGTATACCCACCCACCTAAAGGCCGATCAACATGTCTACCCACCTTCCAACCGTGGCCAACCTACCAATTTACTCACCCACCAACATATCAACTGGCCAGCTGACTAACTGCCCTACCTACAATTCCACCAACCTACATACCCACCCACCTACAGGCCGACCAACCTGTCTATCCACTTTTTACTGTGACCAACCCACAAATGTACCCATCCTACCAACCTGCCAATTGACTATTCAGCTTCTGCCTGCCCAACCTGCCCATATTAACTACCATCCAACCTACTTGCCTAACAACTGACCAACTTTCAAACCTGTCTACCCACCTTCCAACTGTGACCAACCCACCAATCTACTCACCCACCTCAGTGAACTGATTTACCACTGACTTCTCTACCTGCCAATTCAACTGTCAACCTACATTTCAACCTACCTACCATTAATTGAATAAACCAATCAATGGATGACAATCCTAACACTACCTACCAATCATCTTAACTAACAAACTACATACCAACCTACTGACTGACCATTCTGTCTACCCACTACATATTTACCGTCCTATCTATTAGCCTACAATCCAACCAACCTTCATACCTACTGAATGACCAACCAACCAAAAGACTAATGATTAATGACTGACTAGTCATTCCAACTGTGACCAACCCACCAATGGACTCGCCTACCAACCTACCAATCGACCAGCTGACTAATCAACCACTGACTACCCTACCTGCTAATTTAGCTACCCAACTACTGACAGATCAACCCATCTTACCCACCACTTTTCAATGTACCAATCTACCCTCCAACCTGCTTAACAACTGACAGTCTCTACTATCCAATTTTTTCCATTCAAACTAGCCTTGAGATTTCTGCATCACACTGTAACGGGAGTGTTTTGGATCTTATTGCAGGTTATCATGCGTTTTGGGCGTAATTACAGAGGCTTCAGAATAGCAGCTTAATTAGAGCAGACGTAGTATAAATATTAATAGCCAGAACTGGCTGTTTAATGTTTATTTATTTACTTAGTTTCAGTTATTCAGCTCTAAAAATCAGATCAGAGTTGACTGTTTGGGGTTTTCTTATTTATTATTGTTTATTCTGAAGTCTTGGGTATTAAAAATAGTTTATCCTTCCTTGTCAAGGGAAGTCTCTGTAAACCTGAATTATTTCAGCCCTAATTACATACCAGACAAGAGCTGTTTGAGAAACAGAATTCATACACAATTAATTACACAAACACTATTACATATGAAAAATTATGCACATTTTTATATCAAGCACAAGTCAAAATTGACGTTTCACAAGTGTGCCATTTTTAAAACAGTACTACTGTAATAAATCTGTACTAGTGTGCACTTTAATAGTAACTACACATTTTGGAGCATTGCAGTGAGATTTTGATTGAATTTGGAAAATAATAAAAGTGTTAATAATAAATAAGATATGGGTGTTGTGGTTACAGAACTACCCTACTGTCACTGTCACTTCTGACACCAATTTTACAGTGGCAGCTCCATTAAATGTCATAGAATATAATTTTTGTCACTTTCTGTTCACATGGACGCTTCTAGCCAGATGCCGCTGGTCACCATTATTACCACAAGTCCACTGCACTGTCCACTATCAACTCAAGTCGATCATTTGTGGCCTTGCCATGAGCATGCTGGCCAGTGTTTATGGCAGCCTCAGAACTTCAATATTTGTTTTCATCGGCTGTTCCAAGACCATGCGGTTTCATGTTGGCATTATTACAGTATATGTATAAAACATAAACTAACATATTCTGTTATTGTAAGGTATTGTATACCATATATGTAAGCATGCTCTCTGACTTCTCTCTCAGATTCTCTGTATTTGTGTTTTTATCACTTTGCCTTGCTCTGCAGGTTCCTTGCAGCTGTCTCCAGCTAAGAGCTGCTACTGAATGATTTAATGTAAATGTAAATGTGCACTTCCTGCTAAGATGAGCTTATTACCAGCTTCTCACAGGAGGCTCATTTCATTCCGGTCTTGATCCGGGAGACCCAACAATTCGAGAAAACACTCTGAACGCTTATCCCATCTGTAATCCCATCTGTGTTGAGAAGGAATCTGAATTTTGCTCACACTCGTGGCGACGTGTGAGGGCAATACCGCCTCAATGCACCCATTCAAATGCCAGCCCTTAGCCTGATAGCACTTTCCACGCTGACTGGAAGATAACAAGAGTCTATTGAATCTATTGGCGCGCAATGGGAATTTTAGACGAGACAAGACTGGTGAGAATACAGTAGAGAAACTGCACAATATTATTCAATTCTGTCTGTCTACCTACTGACCTACCCACCTAGCTACTGACCAAACAATCGACCGACCGAATGACTGAATGAGCGATCAATGACTGACTGGATTACCCTACCTTCCTGTCTACCTACCCACCCACCTAGCTACTGACTTATCAACCAACTGACCAACCGACTGCCTGACTGGATTGCCCTACCTACTGACCGACCGACTGACCAACCGCCCAACTAACTGAGCAATCAGTGACTGGATGGTCCTACCTACCTTATCCACCTAGCTACTGACTGACCGACCAACCAAACAACTGACTGAGCAATCAATGACTGGATTGCCATACCTACCTACCTATCTACCTACCCACCTAGCTACTAACCAAATAACCGACCAATGGAATGACTGACTGAGCAATCAATGACTGGATTGCCTTACCTACCTACCTACCTACCTACCTACCTACCACCTAGCTACTGACCGAAAAAACGAATGACTGACTAAGCAAACAATGACGTAATTGCCTTACCTAACCACCTAACCATCCAGCTACTGATCGCACAGCCGGCCAATCAAAACGACTGACTGAGCAACCAACACCTGGATTGCACTACCTACCTGTCTACCTAGCTACTGACAGACCGTACAACCGACCAACCAAACGACTGACTGAGCAATCAATGACTGGGTTGCCCTACCTAACTACCTACTCACCTAGCTACTGACCGAACAACCGATCAACTGATTGACTGACTGAGCAATCAGTGACTGCATTGGCCTACTTACCTACATACCTTACCCACCTAGCTACTAACCAAATACCCGACCAATGGAATGACTGACTGAGCAATTAATGTCTATATTGCACTACCTACCTACCTGCGTACTCATGTAGCTACTGAACAAACAGCTGACCAATCGAACGACTGACTGAGCAGTCAACGTCTGGATTGCCCTACCAACCTACCTACCTACCTACCTACCCACCTACCTACCCACCTAGCTACTGACCGAACAACTGACCAACCAAATGACTGACTAAGCAAACAACGACTGGATTGCACTACCTACCTACCTACCTACCTACCTACCTACCCACCCACCTAGCTACTGACCAAACAACCAACCAACCGAACGATTGACTGAGCAATCAACGACTGGATTGCCCTATCTACCTACCTATCTACCTACTCACCTAGCTACTGTCCAAATACCCGACCATTGGAATGACTGACTGAGCTATTAATGACTGTATTGCCCTACCTACTTAACTGCCTACTCATCTAGCTACTGACCGAACAACTGACCAACCAAACGACTGACTAAGCAATCAACGACTGGATTGCCCTACCTACCTATCTACCTACTCACCTAGCTACTGACCAAACAACCGACCGCTCCTATTGGACACTCTATCAACACTCCACCCCTACCACACAATCTAACACAATCTAGCAGTCTGCAGGAACTGTTGTAAGAACATTGACGGATATAGAGAATTAATTCTGCTGTTTTCCTGGAAGGAGGTGGACCGAGTCCTGTCTTGCTTTGCCGCTTTGTTCATGTCATCTCTCTGTATTAATAAGACATTGATAGGACTGATGGCACTGCGAGGAAAAAGGAACTGATGGGAGATGACAAAACAGCAGATAACGAAACCAACTGTGACAGGCCAGACACTCTGGCCTTTTGGGTCTAATTGCTCGGTACAGTATGGATCCGGTTTACGGCGACTGGGCGACGTCCCGCGACGGCACTGGAGGACGGGACAGATGCGAGTGCTGTAATAAGAGCAGTCGCTGAAGTGCTAAATATGCTAGCCACTCATTAAAACACCTCTGCTCTTTCCAAAATGCCACTAACGATCTAGCGAGGCAGTTTGCGAGCCGGATTGGATAGTAAACATGATTTAACTAATCAGTCAAAGTTAATCAATCAGTCTGGAGCCTGTTCAGAGCAATTAACCTGCTGTCTTGGTGCAATGGTCCATCCAAGAGCCGAGGTGTAACTTGGTGTCGTCAGGGTGTTTGGTCTTCATTACAATCACTTCAACTAGTGGAAGATCTAGGATCTTTCTGAGTAAGGTTGTACACTATTCATAGAGGGGTTACATATATTATTTCACCAGTCACACCATGTTCAAATGCTTGTAATTAAAAAAAAAATCTTACACAGTGAAGTCTATGTCAGAGTTAATTTTCTGCCAAAAGTTTTACCAGAAATGTGAAATATGTTGTAATACATAAAAAAATCAAAAAGAAAAAAGTGTATATTGCAAATTCAAAAATTCTAAATCTAATATATATGTTTAAATGTATTTAAATGTAATTTGTTTACTATTCTCTGCAGTTATTTGAAAATTGTTTGCATTTGTATTTTGCCAGTGGATTTTTGTGCATTTTGCTGCTAAAGTCTTTTACTTCTGGAATTTTTTGCTTCTTGTTTGCATCTTATTCTAATATAAGCTAAATGAATATATGTGAATATATCAACACTTCTGAGGTAAATCTAAGATTAAAATAGCATTGCTGAGGTAAAATCATGATTCTAATAGCAGTACTGAGGTAAATGTAAGATTAGAATTGCAGTACTGAGGTAAATGTAAGATTAGAATAGCAGTGCTGAGGTAAATATAAGATTAGAATAGCAGTGCTGAGGTAAATGTAAGATTAGAATAGCAGTGCTAAGGTAAATGTTAGATTTGAATAGCTATGTTGAAGTAAATTAATACATAGAATAGCAGCTCTGAGGTAAATCTAAGATTTCTAGGGTCATTTTACATTAATTGGCTTTCAGTTAACAGCTGTGCTGAACTCACCAAGAGTTAATTACTTGAATTTCTTGTCTCTTAATGTGTTTCATAGCATCAGATGTAAAGTTGTGAAGATGTAGAGTTACAGGTATACAGTGAATAGTCCTATCTGAGCAATGTAGCATTGGAATATCAGTACTGAGGTAACTGTATGATTAGAGTAGCGCTGTTGAAGTAAATCCATATCTCATAATCCATATTAAAAAAAGCAGGAACTACTCAAGTAAGTAAAGAAAAAAATGACTTCATCATGAATTCCAAGAACTTTGAAAGTATCATCAAGTGCAAGCACCACAAAGGCCATCAATAGCGTTGCAATGGTAGAACTGGCACTCATCAGGACTGCTGCAGGAAAGGAAGAGTAAGAGTTACCTCTGTTGCACAGGATAAGTTCTTTAGAGTTATCAGCCTCAGAAACCACAAGTTACCAGTTTCTACATGATTCCTTATGTGTTTCTTCATAAACTGGATGACTTTAGTATTTTGGCTTGTGCTAATCTTTAAAAATATATATATATATTTTTAAAAACCTTTTCAGTTTCTGCTGAATTGGGAACACCTTCGCGTGCCCTTCCTGTGGCGGGTCCGCCGGGTATGTGTGGTAGCACTTTCTCCAGCATGTCCGGTGGAGCGTTGAACGAGTATTTAAGATGTGTTGACATGCTGCAGAGTTCTCCGGCTCCTCGTGGGAGCCAGCAGGACAGCAACCCGACTTAAGTAGTGCTCTCTCTGCATAGCGCCGGGGCTCCGGCTCCCCTCGCTCGGGAGATATGGGAGTGCGAGACAGTGTGAGCTTCATTGTGATGAATGAATGCTCTTCGGTCCGCGGGCACGGAGTGTTTGGGGCCTTGTCGAGACCTGTCAGAACTGGTTGGAGGGGCCCGGTAAAGCTCCGGTGCGGTTCGGAAAGAAAAGAACTGCATTCTGTTTTACGCCTCCAGGAATCTCGAGTTATTCTCAGAGTTTTAAGGCATTTTTCTTTCTTGTCCTGAATAAATGATCCCGTAAAAAAAAACCAAGACCTTCTCTGGTCTCATCTTTTTCCGAACTATGGAACGATTGCACTGTCCACTCTGTGTAGTAATGCCTCATAAAATGTCATATTATATGTATAAATTGTTTTTTTTATCAAGCAAGATACTTGAAAAAAACTTGATTTTAAATAATACTTGAACTTAAGAGACTTGCACTTCAAAGATCCCTGAAATAGACTTAACCCTTTGATGTGTTTGGCTGGAAGAGACTTGGACATGGTCATCTTAAAAGAAATGTGAACCCTTTCAGACATGAACTTGAATAAGACTTGAACTTGAAAGTGACTTGAACTTTGCCATCTTTGCCTGGAAGAGGCGTGAAAGAGACTTGGACTTAGTCTTTGGTTAAAAGAGACGTAAAAGAGATTTGGACCTGGTCTCTTTTGGTTGAAAGAGACTTGAAAGAGACTTGTTTTCCTTTGGTTGAAAGAGACTTGGTCTCCTTTGGTTGAAAGAGACTTAAAAGGGCTTGGTTTCCTTTGGTTTAAAGATGCTTGAAAGAGGCTTTTACTTGGTCGCCTTTGGTTGAAAGAGATTTGACAGAGACAAACTTGATTGCCTTTGGTTAAAGGAGACTTCAAAGAGATTTGGACTTGGTCTCCTTTGGTTAAAAGAGATTTGAAAGAGACTTGAATTTTGTCTCCTTTGGTTGAAAGAGACTTGAAAGAGACTTGGTCTCCTTTGGTTGAAAGAGACTTGGACTTGGTCTTATTTTGGGTGAAAGAGACTTGAACTTGATTGCCTTTGGCAGAATGAGATTTGATTGGGCCTTGGACTTGGACTTATGTTTTTATTGTAAAAACACTAAACCAGTAAATATGATTTGATCTGATTATTGAGTGTTTTTTTAACTGTATCCTTTAAACACCACATCTGTATGTACAGGTGTTTGATGGACATCATCTTTTCAGAAGCAATGCTGCTACTGCATCTGTAGCTGGAGTCTGAGAGAGCACAGTAGGTTGTGCTGTTTCTCTCTGAGTGGGTACAGTAGGTGACTCTCTTCTCTCATTACTCCCATCAAGATGCTGGATTGGGTGTTTAAGGTTTAAGTGATTTAGCTTTTTAAATTTAGTATAAAAATGGGTAAAATTGGAAATAAATCTATTTTAAAATGGACAGAAAGCTCAGTAAGTTTGGTCAGGAGATGTTTTCTGGTTGTTACAGGTGTAAATGGGAGTTGGACGCTGTAGCCGGCCCATTAGACTGTGTAGCCGTAACGGACTTTAGCCCGAGCTCGTTAAGAAGTGCCCATTACAGGAATGTGCAGAACAGCAGCATATTTTAATGCCTCCATGCCAAATGGAACTGTCAGCCAAGGTCATCAGCGAACATCCCACGCTCATCCAACTCTGCCTCTATCTCTTTTACCTCTATCTCTATCTCACTCGCTGGTCTTATCTTTTGTGTTTGTACTGTATATCCTAAACCTGGAAGAAACGATTTTGTCGATATTAATATTGTATCGTATTGCGATATTTTGCTTTGTATCACTGTATCGATTGGCAAAAACACAGTATTGATTTTTTAAAATGAAGAGACCACTTCAGTTTCTGAATCAGTTTCTCTGATTTTTGCTATTTATAGGTATAATTTAGAGCATTTAATTGCAGAAATGAGAAATGTCTGAAATAACAAAAAAGATGCTGACATGAAAAGACATGAACAAGTTCATATTCATAAAAAGTTTTAAGAGTTCAGAAATCAATATTTAGTGGAATAACCCTGTTTTTTAATCACAGTTTTTTTATGCATCTTGGCATTATGTTTTCCTCCACCAGTCTTACACACTGCTTTTGGATAACTTTATGCTGCTTTACTCCTGGTGCAAAAATTCAAGCAGTTCAGTTTGGTGGTTTGATGGTTTGTGATCATCCATATTCCTCTTGATTATATTCCAGAGGTTTTCAATTTGGTAAAATCAAAGAAACTCATCATTTTTAAAGAAGTGAACTCTTATTTTATTCCAGAGCTGTATGTATGAGTTGAGCGACTAATGTTATGGCAGATCGTTGTTGGTTATTCTGCTGTTGTTCCTCTGTAGTGACCACTAGTGTTTTTCCTCTTTACACAAGAGTCCACTTTACACCTGGCTTTGAGTGTGTGTTTGTGTGTGTGTGTGTGTGTGTGTGTGTGTGTGTGTGTCGGGGTCGCTGGGTTTAGGCTCGGGGACGGTGTCAGATTGATGTGGCTGAGCCCTGTAGTCCAGTGTCACTAACTCTCTCTCTCTCTCTATCTTTCTCTTTCTATCTTTCTCTCTCTTTTCATCTATCTCTCTTTGTATCTCTCTCCATCTCTGTATACCTCTCTCTCCCTCTATCTCTATAAATCTCTCCATACATCTCTCTCTTTCTCTGTCTCTCTCTGTCCATCTCTGTATATCTCTCTCCATCCCTATCTCTCTCTCTTTCTCTCTCTCTTCATCTATCTCTCTTTGTATCTCTCTCTCTCTTCATCTCTGTATATCTCTCTCTATCTCTATCTCTCTCTTTGTACCTCTCTGTATCTCTTTCTCTACATCTCTGTCTTTCTCTTTCTCTCTCTGTCCATCTCTCTCTCTCTCTCTCTCTCTCTCTCTCTCTCTCTCTCTCTCTCTCTCTCTCTCAGATTCTGTTGGGCGTGTTCTTCATCCTGGTGGCGCTGTTGTTCACCGTGGCTCTGTTCATTTCCAAGTAAGAGTTTTCAACCCCTACCAGATATCACACACACACTATACCATCTACACACACACACACACACACTACACACTACACACACACACACACTACACACTACACACACAGACACTATACACACACACAGACATTCACACACTATGTATAAATACACCAAGACACTGCAGCAGTGCTGCTGGAGGTTTTAATCCTTGTTTACATTCATTGTGGCTCAATTGTGATCTGCTTTATTTGTATTTTGTTTATTTGTTTATTACAGTCTGGACAAAGCCCTGCATTCTGCTGGGATTAGCACCGGTTTCATCATCTTCGGAACCAACCTGACCAACCCCCTCAATGAGCTGCTGCTGACCTTACAGCCGGTGAGACACTGCGTCTGATACACACAAAAAGATATAAATACAAATCATAATATTAAATAAGACCAATTAGTACTTTTGGCAGTATGGGCAGTGTGCCATGTCCTGCTGGAAAATGAAATCCACAGAATCCACTGCTCCCTTGATTTACAAATGAAATGTAAAATGTACTGATGATCAGTGATGGTTAGTTTGGAGAGTCATGTCTGTCATCTGCTGGTGTTGATCCACTGTGTTTTATTATCAAGTCTAAAGTCAGTGCAGTTTTGTTTTCCCACAAAATCTTACAGCACTTCATGCTGCTGCTCAACTTTTATAGAGATGTGTATTTCATTTTCCAGCAGGACTTGGCGCACTGCCCACACTGTGTACCAAAAGTACCAATTGGCATATTGACTGTGAGCCATAATCATTAACAGTAAAAGATATAAACGCTTAAAATAGATCACTCTAATGTGTGGAATACATCTATATAATATATGTGTTTCACATTTTAAACTGAATTACTGAAACTTACTGAAACTAATTTTTTTGTTTAGATTGAATTGTATAAACTGTAGATCCCTACTCAACCCAGCACCAGATTTATGGTTGTGAATTAGCGGAGATCTGAATAACGTTCTTTAGTACTTAATGCAGGGATTAGTATGCGGGTGGCGCGCTCCGGTTTGGGCCGGTTCCCGCACCACGCCAATTGTTCTCTCCTAAATCATCAAACGCAAGGACATGATGACCACTGAATTAGACGCAATTACGGATCAGTAATAACGGCGCTATTCATCACCGGAGCGGCTCTGGATCCTTTAACAGCGCTGATGATCAGTCGCCGCGTCGAGTTCGGTATAAAGAGCGATCTTTCTGCTCTGGCGCTGTCCGAGAGCACTTGATTAAACAAAATTGTTCAGTCGCTTCGGCAGCCATTGATTCGCTCGTTTATCGGCTGCGTTTGAGAGAGAAAAGGAATTAAAACGAATAAGCGTAGCATGCTCTCAGCTGCAGTTTGTGACTTTTAGCCGGAAACGCTGGTAATTAGCGTGACTGTGCCGTTAATGGCCAGATTTCTGGTGCGTAGAGGTCATTAATGACGTATCAGGGACGAATTTTGCAGATTTAAAAAAAAAAATGCGCCTACAATTATGGGTAAAAAGCTGCCAATAAGCTGAGCGCCACTGTTCTGGAGAAGCCAAGTGGAGCCAAAGACTCTAATAAAACGTGGGATGTGAAGAGAGGTCATTTTTAATACGACTTTCAGGCGCTCCACTTTTCCTTCTTCATTTTCACGAGGAGGAATTTAGAGTTTTACCATTGAAGCTGCCAGTTTTTTTTTCTTTTAGCTTTCTACTTCATCAATCATTTGATCCAGCAACCTCTATTTATACTCTGAGTGTGATGACAAAATACCCTTGTTTAGAATTTCTGCACCAGGAGTAAAGCAGCATAAAGTTATTCAAAAGCAGTGTGTAAGACTGGTGGAGGAGAACATGATGCCAAGAGGCATTCCACCAAATATTGATTTCTTAACTCATAAAACTTATATGAAAGCTCTGCATCTTTTTTTCTAATTTCCGCCATTTTTCATTTTCTGCAAATAAATGCTCTAAATTACAAAATTTCTATTTGAAATTTTGGAGAAATGTTGTCTGTAGTTTATAGAATAAAACAACAATGTTCATTTTACTTAAACATAAACCTATAAATAGCAGAAACTCGAAGAAACACTATATATCCTTCATTCATATATATAGTGTAAGTAAAAGTAGATTTTTGGAAAATCCCTAAATAGCTGAAAAGATAAAAATATATATGAGCCTAATAGTGCAAAAATTAACATGTGGAAAGACCAATATTGCAAAACAGAGTTGCATAATTTGAAAATCATTAAATGAAAATATAAAATATAAACATGTAATATGTAAACACATTTTAATTAACTGTCTTTAAGCTTTAAATCTTAAAAAATAATAGGGGGCCGAGCGCGGTTTATGTGGGGTATCATAACATCCACTTTGATTCCCCAGCAACTGCCTAGCAACCATCTAGCATCACTGAAGTTACCGCTAATCCATCTCATGGCGAACACATGAAATACCACAGCAGCCACCTTGGTATCGCCTACTGTAACACTGTAGGAAGTAACACCAGAGCAACCACCTGAGATACCATAGCAGCTAAAGAAAAGAGTAACATAGCAATATTTATACTTAAAGTAGTTCTTTAATCTTTTCTTTATCAGGTTTTTCCTCTGGACTATGTTCTGATCACGGTCATCACCATGTACTTCGTCTTCACCTCCATGGCAGGAATCCGGAACATGGGCATCTGGTTCTTCTGGATCAGGGTAACATTGATTTTACTCGTTCTATCAGTTTGTGGGTGCGACAGTGATTTAGGGACAAAACAAATGGTAAAAAAATGCTTTTTTGTTCTACTTTATTTGTATCACTGTTTATTACTAGATATTAATATTAATGTATATTACTATAAATATTAACACTTTATTCTTAAAATATTATCACTTAAATGAGCATTATACATTTTATTTTCTGTATTACCCCTTGACATGATTAGAATATAGCATAAACATAACATGCTGAATTTAAGCACTGGCAGTTCTTGTCAACAGAGCTTTAGCCAGTATTTTCTTATTTGAACTGTCTGGAACGTCACAGTAACCTGTTTGCTGGGTTTTAGCCTCTGAATCTGCCAACTACCCTTTTCCCCAGTCCAAATAATCCATTTCCACACCCCAGGATGCCAGGTATATAACACAACAGCACTAAAACAGTGCACTGCAGTCATGGAAACGGCTGAGCTGGCTGTTTTTCTGCTGAACGGGTAATCACTTAGCTTCAGGAAGGTTTGTTAACCATAGCTAGGTAATTAAACACCACTACTAGCATAGTAAAGATGGGTATTTTTTTTATTATTAAAACAGCAACAGTAGCACTAAAACACTGCTGTTAATCATGGTTTCAGTGATTTCTTCGTTTTTTTCTCCTTTTTTTAATCTCCTTTTCATCTTTCTATCTGCAGCTGTATAAGATCAGGCCTCGAAGAACCTGTCCACAGGCCCTGCTCTTCCTCTGCATGATCCTGCTCCTCATCGTGCTCCACACCAGCTACATGATCTACAGCCTGGCCCCGCAGTACGTCATGTACGGCAGCCAGAAGTACCTGCTGCAGGTAAGAGAGAGAGGCTGTGAAATTATGAACAGATTTTCATCTCCTTTCCACTGATTTGACACCAGTTCAATCACTGTTACTGTTTTAATACAGAGTAAGGGACCGTCTGACAATTACCTCAGTTAAAACGGTGGAAAAATTAGGGCGCAAATTAAGAAGGGGATTGGTTGCGTCTGATCCCTCTAATATAAATAATTTTATGTCAAATTTTTCCCATTTTCTCCTCAGTTCTCCCCACTCACAGCATTGCTGAGTAGCATCACAGCGCTAACGCTCGGAGGAAAGCGCAGCGACTCGGTTCTGATACATCAGCTCACAGACGCAGCCTTGTGCTGATCCACATCACCCTAGAAGTGATGAAGGGAAAGAGCGAGTGCCATCTACTGTACCCACCCAGAAAGAGAGAGCAAGACCAATTGTGCTGTCTCAGGGCTCTGGTAGCTGATAGCAAGATGCATGACTGGGATTCAAACAGGCAATCTCCTGATCATAGTGGCAGTGCTTAGCCCCCTTAATTAAAACTAGAACCCCTAAACTCAAAATTCACCCCCAAATTCACTCCCTGCACTCTGCGCTGCTTCTAAAGATTCTACCCTCTGGTGAAGTCAACATCACACAGTGCTACTAGGCTGGAGTTCTGCAAGGGTGCGTAGTTTTAAAGGGGCACGATTTTAGGAACACAGAAAAGACAGAACAATTCGAAAACAGCATATGTCGCTTAATTCGAATTATTACGAGACAATCATTTAGCAAACAGAACTGATGAGATATCCTTCAATCTGAGTCGTTTAAATAACAATATATGTGAATATATCTAATTCAGGTGCTCCGCTGACTGACTATAACCCAGACAGACGTCAACAGTCAGACGTTTATCGCTATCTTGTCGACACAGGTGCATTCCCGAAGCTTGTACACGCAGCAGTGCACAAACCCAACTTTTACATCAACAATAAACAGAATATTAAATAAATTACCTTTTGCTGTTCCCTTTAAATGAGCTACTGGAGCTCCTTCACAGTGTGAACGAGCAGATCAGTTTCCTCTGCTGAGAAGCTTTGAACTTGTTCAGGTAGCTGCACCATTAAAATAGCAATTCGCCAAAGTCAGAGCGCACCTGACTCTTAAAGCTGTTTGGTTTATTTCACATTACGCCCAAAGAATTAACCACACCCTTGATGATAAATTAAGAGAATTAGTCCATTCCTTTTGCATTGCGTTTCAAGTCGCGCAAGGTGTACTTTTCCCATCGTTATGATAGCAAAGACACACTGATACACTGCCTTAAATCAAGCAACACAGTGCACGGCTCCCAACATACCTATAGATCAATAAAATAGGGTCCTGAATCTCATTTTAAACTCTATAAAAAACCCTATTGACCCCATACTGCTACCTTTTTACTCTGCCTTTATCTTTATTCTGGTGACTCTGTGGGGTTTTAGCCCTGCCCGCTCCTCAGTTTCACCTGTAAGACTCAGCAGCCACTTCCTGTGAGCTGTTTTGCATGGTAATTTGTTCTCCGGCGGACTGTGGGTGGTCTGGTCAGTGGACCGGTTGCTCAGGGATCGGTGAGGAAAGAACATGATTGGTTTATAGCAGTAACATGCCTCCCACTGCGCCTTAGACTCGACCAATTAGCATCATCTGTCTAAAAGCACCCCCTCAGAACTTGGGCTGGTATTATTATTATTTCAGTGCAATTAAATGGACATATCTTGTATATATGCACAAGTATGTATACTGTGTATATATACACTGCTATATTGAATATATTGGCAAAAATATAATAAATAATCAAACTCACATGTTCCAATCCTTATATTGCATTGGAACTCTCCCATGGAGACCATTTTCACCCTGTCTCTTATTTCTGAGGCTTTAGTGAGATCCTGCAGTTTTTTAAATGCTGTTCTGGGTTCTTTTGGGACCTCCTGGATGAGTTGTTCATGCCCTTTTGGAGTAATTTCATTAAAGATGATACATTCTAAATGTGTCATGTAAAATATTGTTTACTTAAACATGTGTTTTTAATGTCTTAATTCAATAATTCAACCATATTGCCCGTCCATACTGTACATTTTACACATTTTGAAAGTCCATTGGTTACTAAAATCCTTTGGCTGTTATTTGACCTGTATGTGTTATTTATTTACTTATTTGTTTTATTTTTTACTGTAGACTCCACTGACCACAGATGGTTCAGTACCAGGAAACCAGACTTCTTCCACCACCAAGATATGTGATGCAGAAGCTCCAGAAGGTAAGACTTTTATTGTACACATTAGGAATTGAGAAAAAATATATTTGAGGAAAAAAATAGTTGATCATTTAAGTAATGTACGGAAATAACACAAAATACTGTATTTTTTGCACAATAAGGTGCACTTAAAATCAATTAATTTTTCCAAAAAATATTATTATATCAATGCACCTTATAATCCAGTGTGCCTTATCTGCTGGAACAGCATTAGCATTAGCCGCTAAAAGCTCTTTCGTCGTTCAGTGGTGAGCATATCGGTCTGTAGCTAATATAGCCCTGACTTACCGTAGCACTCAGGGTGCCTCAGTGTAGATAGCTAGCAGTTAGCTGCTAATGCTAATGCTAATGCTCCAGCCTTGGTGCTGGAGAAATTATGGGATTATACGTTTATTGTAAATAAATGGAAATGCCTTACTCCACCAGGAGAGAAATGAGTATAGATCCAGAGCTCGTTTGACCTTAAAAGAAAGTCTTTTTTAATTACAGTTTTCTTTACTAAGCTTAGCTTTTCTTAACTTGGTTAGTTAGCTACCCACCAACACCCAGCAGTGAGACCTGCTGAATTAGAAGTTCCTTATAGCGTCTCTTAAAGTGACCGTCCGTCTGGCTCAGTTTTACTGAATGCGAGTGGCTGGTGGAGCAATGGAGACTTCAGAAGAGGAAACTCAGAGATCAGTAGCTTATTCACTTAAAAGTATATGTGCATTGATAGTGCACCTTATAATTTGATGCACTTTAATGTGAATGAGCTACTGAGCTTTAAGGTTCCCCTTCTGAGGTCTCCAATGCTCCACCAGCCAATCGAGTTCAGTAACACTGAGCCGGATAGGACAAAACTCTTCTATATTCTTTCATGTTTTTATTCTGGACAGCGAAAAATACTTTAAATCCTAACCAGCACTTACTGACACAAAGCAGTTCATCACCGCCCGTCGCCGCTCCTCCTGTAGCATCGTATTTATTCAGGCTAAAGGCTGAAGAGGATGGAGGAGGTGGTGTGTTTGGGAGTGGGCGGAGTCCCTGTAACAGTGGCACTGGAGCCCTGTCTGCATCACCGGCCCTCATCCATTATTTACATGACAAATTAATATCAGGGACAGCCGTTTACTTATGCATTAGCGAGGCTCTTGCTTTCTCAGCGTCAACATTTATTACAGGGAAGCAGCCATGCAAACACCAGTTACCCCGTCCTATCAGCTCTGTTCTGATTATTTATTCATTCACGTAAAAAAAAAAAGCTACGGTGGAGCTGTGGATACACTGAAGTTATGAAGATAAAGTATGTGAACTTGTATACAAAGTAAAAATTAGCATTTGTCCAAAAGTCGGCTATAAAATATTAAATACAAAAGTTTTAAATCTTCCTTTTTACTCAAAAAAAGCAAGCATCCAAACCACTATTTAAGATAAAGGGATTGAATCCTTAATATGTTTGTTGTCCAAGCAGACATACCCAACAATGTACAATAGATTTACCTCAGCAGTGCTATTCTAATCATAAATTTACCTCAGAAATGCTGTTCTTATTATAAATTTACCTCAGAAATTCTATTCTAATCATTCATTTACCTCAGAAATGCTATTTTAATAAATATTTCACCTCATCTGTGCTGTTCTAATTAACTATTTGCCACAGAAATGCTATTCTAATTATACGTTTTCCTCAGAAATGCTATTCTAATCGTACGTTTACCTCAGAAATGCTATTCTAATCATACATTTACCTTAGGAGTGCTATTCTAAACTTACTTGCTTTAGCACTGCAATTTTAATCATACATTTACCTCAGAATTGCTGTTCTAATCATGCATTTACCTCAGAAATGCTGTTCTAATCATACATTTACCTTAGAAATGCTGTTCTAATTATACCTTTAAACAACTGGTGCATGTTTATTCAATTTAATTCGTCTGAAATGAGGGTTGGTTTTATACATTTTACATTATTAGCAATTATTTAATCAAACTCAAGCATTTAATCACATATTTATTCATCCAGCTGCATTTAAAGTTAAATAAAAAAAAAACATAATTAATTCTAAACTGTGGATCCTGAATTTAATCTCCACCTCAGGACTCTTGAACTTTAGGTGGACCTTTCGTAGCCGTGGCCTCGCCGCTCTGTGGGGGAGGTCAGGCTTTGAAACGGTCATGGTAAATGTTATTATATGCAGATTTTACTGTAAATTGGCAGATAATTAGTTTTAAATGGTCCCTGTTGAATATTTGATATTAGAAAGGTTAATCCGGATGACGTGGCGGTGGAGGACCCGTGCCTGCTGGTCAGGATGGCCAGTTTTAGATGGGAAATAACACGGCGCTCACAGGAAGCCCGGTATTATTATTTAAAATCCTGGAAATTAACGCTGGTAACTGGCAAAAACGTAATTACTAACTATAAGGTTAATTGCTACCATACATTAGCAGTTAATTGCAGATATATGTGCCGCTTTCCCGCAGTGTTTAGAGTGGGCAATGAGTCATGAGCTATTTTAATTAGAGAGGAAGGCGAAGAATCCGAGGCGCGAGTCGGGATCAGCGAGGCTGTTGCATAAATACTGCAGAACTGGCCCAAAAACACTAAAAACTGCTTCATGTATTTCTGAGTGCAGTTTGTAGAATTGGATAGAAGTATAGGCCAGTTTTAAGGAGCCCGTATCATGATATAAATGTAGAATGTAGGCACTAACTAATCAAAACTATGATTATAATTATATATTGCAGTTATTTAAATAGTTCATGTAAACAGTGTATACTGATACCTTAGATTCTTTTAGAGTCTAGAGCTCTACAAATATATGCAGGACTGAACATGTGTAGACCTAAGAACATGTGGGATTTGAACACTTGTTGGACTGAACACATATAGGCACAAACACATTTAGACCTAAAAACATTTAGGATTGAGCATATGTAGGCCAGAGAAGTTGTAGGCCCAAACACATATACTGTAGGACCGAACACTTGTATGGAATTTGTGGAATTTAATATGTGTAGGCCTGAACACGTAGACCTAAAACATGGGAATTAACATGTGAAGGCCCGAACATTTGCCCCAACACTTGTAGGCCTAAAAACATGTGGTATTTAAAATGTGTGGGCCCAAACATGTGTAGGACCAAACACGTGTAGACCTAAAAACATGCATGATTCAAAATGTTTAGGCCCAACATGTGTAGTAGACCTAAAAACCTGTTTAACACGTGTAGGCCCAAAAACATATAGACCCAAATATGTAGATCTAAAAACGTGAGATTTAACACGTTCAGACCCAAACACATGTAAACCTAAAAATGTGAGATTTAATACGTGTTGGTCCAAAAATGTGTACTCCGGAACACGTATAGGACCAACCACATATAGACCTAAAATGTGGGATTTAACACGTGTAGACCCAAACACGTATAAGCCCAAAAATGTAGACCTAAAACATGGTATTTGACATTTAAAGGCCTAAACTTGTATAGACCCAAAAGTGTAGACCTAAAAACATGGTATTCAACATGTGTAGGCCTTAACACATATCCACCCAAATGTGTAGGCCCGAACATACATAGGACCAAACACATGTAGTCCTAAAAGCGGTATTTGACATGTATAGACTTAAACATTTATTGGCCCAAAAGTGTAGACCTCAAAACGTGAGATTTAACACGTGTAGGCCCGAACAAATGTAGACCTAAAAACATGGGATTTAACAGGTGTAGGCCCAAAAATTTATAGACCCAAACACACCTTAAAACATGATATTTAACACTTGTAGACATAAAAACGAGATATTTAATACATGTAGGCCCAAAAATTTGTATGGCCAAACATGTATAAAATCAAACGCATGTAGACCTAAAAAATATTTAAAAACAAATATCTACAAATTATTTGAGAAGTTCTATTTATTGAAATATTGAGTACCAATGGAACAGGACCTTCTAATACTGTATAGTACCTTTTAATTACTCTGTACCTACACATTTTAACAACCTTAAGTAAAGAGTATGGATTCAGTATCTACTAATTACAAACTAAGTACTCAGTCCATACAATTTGATTCATATTACATAAATATTAAGTTTTGAGTATGTACTGTTTTTTTAGTATTTGGTAATTGGTATTTAGTAAGTACTTTAATACTGTAAGTGATTTGAGTTGAGATACAGTGTGAATGGTGGTATACAGGCTCCAGGTCTGAGTTAATGTGTTATATATGTGTTTATATGTTGAGCTGTGTAATAGTATATGTAATCACGCTGCTGATGTGAAAGGTTATGATGGATTTCATGTTTTAGATGATGTTCTGCACGGATTCCAGCAGCTGCTCGCTCGGGCTTTTATCACATGCCCTCTTCAGAGCACGTCGCTCACACGCGTGTCAGAAGCCGGCCCGGCGTTTTAGCGTTCCAGAGAACTTTTCATCTATATTTCAGAGCTTCTGCTTTCCAGAGCACGAGTGTGTAATCTCCTCAGCCCTGCACCTTCCTCATATAAAGCTTTTATGAGGAGATACGGCTGATGATCTGCGGATGTGCTGCAGAGCTCCTGGATCATCATGCTGTTCTGTATCCAGAGGAGGGCACTGCGATATAACGCTCTCATCACACTGCATTACCACAGCATTACACCCACAGCACACTCACTCACACACACACACACACATATATATATATATATATATATATATATATATATATATATATATATATATATATATATATATAACATACTAGTATTTAATTAAGTAGTAATTATTCACTAAATACAACATATTCAGTACTTTATTTGGTATCTTCATACAATTCAAGAAGTACTCTATATTACCTACCTTATTATTCAGTATTTACTACTTTTTCATTAAGTAGTAATTATTTAGTAAATACAAAATATTCAGTAATTTATTCAGCATCTTCATATTATCTAAGAAGTATTAAATATTTACTATGTTTTTCATTAAGTAGTAATTATTCACTAAATACAAAATATTCAGTACTTTATTTGGCACCCTCATATTATTCAAGAAGTACTAAATATTTACTACTTTTTCATAAAGTAGTAATTAATCACTAAATACAGCATATTCAGTTCTTTATTTGGTATCTTCATACAATTCAAGAAGTACTGTATATTACCTACCTTATTATTTAGTACTTACTACTTTTTCATTTCATAGTAATTATGCAGTAAATACAAAATATTCAGTACTTTATTTGGTATCTACATATAATTCAAGAAGTACTGTATATTACCTACCTTATTATTTAGTACGTAGTACTTTTTCATTAAGTAGTAATTATTCAGTACGTACAAAATGTTCAGTGTTTTATTGGGCACCTTCATATTATTCAAGAAGTACCTTTTAGAAGAGTGAAGAGTCAAGACTGTGATGTAACAGTTTTGGACTTTTAGAATCGACCCATTTTTCTGCTGTTTTTTTCTGTTCTTCCGTTTTCTAATGGATCTCCTCTGCCATGTTTGATCGTGTTTGATTGTTTGCGATTCACAAATATGCCAAGATAAGTAGAGGTGAAGTAAATACTGACAGTCTGTCGAACTAAAGTTTCCCGTAAAGCTGTGTTCAACCTGTTTATGGGGGTCTTGAGGCAGAAGCCCTGCTGAGGCTCAGTCTTGCGGGGTGGAGAACACCTCGGCTGGGCAGAAGTCGCTCAGCGGGTCACCAGAAATCGATCCGTCTCCAGTCACGTCATGCTTGCCGACCGTCACAGCCTCCCAATCTGTTCTTTTTAAGTAGAGCTTGGTTTGGACCTCTATTAGCGATTTTCCACCAATAGAACTCAGGCTTCAATTTTCATTCAGGCTTATAGGAACTGTGGTGCTTTTTTAGCGAACCAGCTTGTGTTTCTACCAAGTGGAACCTAGAAAAACGTCACATCATACGTCATCAACAGAAACGGTCACAGTTCACACTTTAGGACCTTATATTCTTCAGTTCTCACTGCGAACGAACGTTCCTGGTTCCGTAACCTACTTTTGTTGGTGGAAACGCAGCAAACCGGTTCAAAATTAGGTTTGCAACCAAGAACAGTGCCGTTTCTACGTTGCATTGAGTGTCCAAGACGACCCTGACGAAGGTTAAAACTTGACCTTTCTTTCTTTGAGCACTTTTGGTAGGTACTGACCACTGCATTTCAGGAACATGCTGCAAGATATTCCTGATGTTCTGACCTGTCAAGACCTCTAAAGGTGTCCTGTAGTATCTAGCACCAAAATCTGACATTAGCAGCAGATCATAACTGTACCCCAAGCCCTGCAAAATTTGAGGACGCGTCTACAAGCCTTGAGAGCCCATGACTTGGTTGTGCCACCTTCTCCCTGTCTATCTGCTTTTTGCGTCTTCTTGCCCCACCAGCCTCCCGTCGTCTCGCCTCGTCTCGTCTGTACACGAGGGAACGGGAGAAACCAGGACCACGGACTGTTAAGAAGGGCTCGTGCTATTTATTTGTCCCTTCCGATAAGCAGAGCAGAGCTCGTCTGGACGTTTGTTCGCATTATTGCGATGGCACCAGGCCCATTAATATCTCCTCTCTTGACTCCCGTACCGTCGCGCCTACGTGCCTTACTAACGCGCCCGCCCTGTCAGGCATCATTGCAGTCTTGATGTGTGTGAAGACGTTCATTTGCACGCTTTCGCGCCGCCGCCACAATAGAACCGCCTCGCCGTGGCTTCACAAATCATCTGTTTAATATCCCGCTTTCTCCAGATGGCATTTCACAACAAATATTGGAGCGTTCCTGTGGTTGCCTCCTCTATGAAGGCACTTCTCGCCAAGCTCATTTCCCGAGTGCTGTCATTACCGTGCCGTGCCCTCCTGTTTGGAGTCACGCTTGCAGAAAGATGTGGAAGAAAAAAAAGAAGAGGAGAGTCTGATTCAGGAAGAGTCTGCTGTCTCTCAAATTGCTGTTTTTGGAGCTCTGCGGCGGCGAGGGCTAATGGCACAGCTTTGTTCTGCTTAATAAGACCTGACTAATGGGTCACTCTCACCCGCTGGCCACGAGGGGAGGCAATATTAGCTCCTTAATGTCGCCGAGAGCTTTGAAGGAACGGCGAAGGCGAAGAAAGGGCCGCGTTAAAGGTACCTGTTGGCAAACGCTGCAAACGAACACTCCGCTAATGTTCATTGGAATGCTAATAATCGTTGGATGGCGACCATTGGAGGCCAATTAGCATTATGCTGCTCTGATTGCGCTAAATGTCTCGGACCAGCTTCAGACTGTTAATAGCTGGGAATGCTTGGATTTCGTGGCCGATCGATTCCAGCGAGGTCTACGCTCTGTAGAGTATTGTAGAGTATGCTCCACTGCTCTTTGTGAAGCAGAATGGTTGAGACATGAACATTAAGGAGGTGTAGGAAAAATAGGAAGAGGCAAGAGTCAAGACTGTGATGTAACAGTTTGGAGTTTTAGAATTGGCCTGTATTTTGGTGCACTCTCTTTTACAGAATTGTTTTAATTCAGACACATTGGAGGATTTCCCAACGTGAACGTCCTTTCAATCAGACTTTGACTAGGCAACTTTAAAACCTTCATTTAAGTTTTGGTTAAATTGTTTTTTTAAGCCATTTAGATGTGGACTTTGTGTTTGTGAGCTTTGGGTCATTGTCCTGCTGCAGAACCCAAGTGCACCTGAGCTTAAGGTCACAAACTGATTGGCGGATATTCTTCTTCACGATTTTCCGGTAGAGCGCACAATGTATGGTTCCATCCAGGTCTTGAAGCAGCAAAGCAGCCGCAGACCATCACACTACCACCACCATGTTTAACTGGTGTGGATAGTGTACTCAGCTTTCCGAGACAAAATGTTAAATCACAGTTAATTCATGTGGTGGCAATTACTTTTCTTTCTTTTTTTTTACATACAGCTAGATTGGTTTGGATAGCTTTTTCCCTTCCCTAATAAATAAAATCATAATTTTATAACTGTTTTTTTTATTAACTCAGGTTATGTTTGTCTGATATTAACTGTGTTTAATAGTCTGGAAAACAAAAACTAAAGAAATCTATTTTAACAGCACTATATTTTTAACTGTTTGGCTTTTTGTCAAAATTAGCTTTTTGTCATATTCTTATGATTGCATGTTTTGATTGATGGATGTCATTGGAACCAGATCATGATATAATAATATAATTCATATTACATTAAAGTGCTCTTAAATATAATAATTGCTGACAAAGAAAAAGCCCCTAGATGCAAGGTTCTGTTTTTTTCTGAAGGTCTTGTGCACATATTCCTGTTTGTAATTACATATTTAAAGCAATGCAAAGGGAAAGCTGATCTTGGATCAGTATCGTTCTTCTACATTTGCATTCAGGCCCTAAACGCATGCCGTTCCTCCGCATTAGAATGTGAAATGCAGCGCTGCTGCTTTAACCTTGCGTTCAAGTTCATTTAGTCGTGTTTGCATAAGGTCAGCTCGAGGTCCGTGACATGGGCTACTTCACCACATATTAATACAGCGTAGATAATAACACACATCCATCTCCATCTCATAATGTGGATCCAAGATTGAATAATTTGATTCTGTAATTGCGTTGTAGTTCAGTAAGGCAGTGGTTCCTGAATCAAGCCTCAGGGACTCTATGGCCTCCTTGACCGTTGGAAATCCGTTGCAATGGTTACGGTTTCTTCTTCCATTTACTGTGTTGCTAAATCAGGACCAGAAATCGGATTGTATCATCGTTGGCTGTTGTTGGATTTTGTTGGTCTCATTCCCATATGCTAATTTGCTAAATGACCTATTCAGTCCCCTGTATTTCAGCTCATTTAACAAAGTTTGTCCCAGGTCCTGTCTTGTCCCCAATTTGGCTCATCCAATCTCACTACTATAGCTTTAGCATGCCCATAAACCAGGCTTATTCCACATTGTTAACGTAGTATTAGCATGCCAGCAACTATGCTCATCTAACATCACAACCATAGTGTTAGCATGCAGGCGACCATACCAACGACCAAGTTTGTCCCACATCTTTTGGCTCATCCAACTTCACTACTGTGGCTTTAGCATGCCGGAAACCAGGCTTGTCCAACGTTGCTAACACAGCAATGGCTTTACAGCTATTGGGCTTATCGAACATCTCTACCGTGGTTTTAGCATTCAGGCAATCATGTCGGCAGCCAAGTTTTTCCAACATCTTTAAAAAACAAAAAATGTTAGCTTGCCCCCAATTTGGCTCATCCAACATGACTACAGTGGCTTTAGCATGCCGGAAACCAGGTTTATACAATATTATTAATGTGGCATTAGCTTGCCAGTAATTGGGCTCATTGAAAATACCATAGTGTTAAAATCCCAGCAATCAGGTCAGCAACCAGGCTTCTCCAACATCACTTCTGTAGCATTAGCATGCTGGCAATAGGGCTTATCTAATATTAATACCATGGTGTTAGCATGCAGGCAACGATACCAACGCCCAAGCTTGTCCACCACCTTTAAGCTCATCCAGCTTTACTACTGTGACTTTTGCATCCTGGAAACAAGGTTTTGTTTTTTTGGCAACTGGGCTCATTTAACATCACTACCATGGTGTTAAAAAACCATGCCTGCCACCAAGTTTCTCCCACATCTTTAACACAAAGTTAGCTTGACCCCAATGTGGCTCATCCAACATCATTGTTGTGGTGTTCGCATGCAGGCAACTAGGCTAGAAACCAAGTTTGTCCCACATCTAGCATTAGCATACCAACGACGGGGCTCATTTAACATTACTACCTCTGGCTTTAGCATGCCAGCAATCAGGCCAGAAACCAAGTTTCTCTCACATCCAACAACTGGCCTCATTTCACATCACTTCCATGGTGTTAGCATGCACAAAACCATGCGAATCATCAAATTTGTCCAGCATCTTTAACACAAAGCTAGCTGGACCCTATTCCAGCATCATTGGTATGGTTTTAGCATTCTGACAACCAAGCTGTCTAGCTGTATTGTCATGTGTCTTTTAACCTAACGTTTGTCTGTTTGTGTCCTTGTTGTATTGTACATATAGTGTCTCCCATTCTTTATATTTATAATCTTATTTGTTTTTCTGTATTTGCTGTAACTTTTGGAAAAGAAGCTGGTCCCCAGGCTTGTCCCACATCGCTAACTCTTTGCTAGCATTCATGCTATGTGCCTTTTCTCACATCACTGTGGTTGCAAGGCCTGGTTAGCCAATAGGGAGATCCTTCAGTCTTTAAACCCTCCCACTACACAGTTCAGTAGCCCCAAGTAAGGTTAACTAACCATGGTTTTTGAGTATTTCGTGGTGAACTGTGTCCATGTGGAAAAGTGAATGAAACGTTTAGCCCTGCAGTGGAAAAGCTTCTCTGATGGTCTCAGATTTGTATATGATGTGAGTTGGGTTGAAACAGAAATCTGGACCATATGGGTTTCCCTGAGGAGCAGTTTGAGATCCTCGGCAGTAAGGAGGAGGAGATTAAGGATAATGCTCGTGGACATTTTCTTCCCCACGGATGTTAAAGTGGGGAGTGATGAAGAGCTGTTGTTTGATGAATGGTCACCAGCGCTTGTAGTTTGACCATTAATAACCAGTTCCAGTAACATCCAACTGGGTCATCCTGAGCGTTGGCACATATTTAAGTTATACAGCTCTGGGAAAAAATTAAAAGAACACTTCAGTTTCTGAATCATTGTTGTTTTATTCTAAAAAACCAAGGACAACATTTCTTCCAAATTTCAAATAAAAATATTTTTATTTAGAGCATTTATTTGCTCTGAAATAACATCAATAATGCAGAGCTTTCAGACCTCAAATAATGCAAAGAAAACAAGTTCATATTTATAAAGTTTTAAGAGTTCAGAAATAATCCATATTTGGTGGAATAATCCTGGTTTTTAATCACAGTTTTTTTCATGCATCTTGGCAACATGTTCTCCTCCACCAGTCTTACACACTGCTTTTGAATATTTTTTTTGCCTTTACTTCTGGTGCAAATATTCAAGCAGTTTAGCTTGGTTTGATGACTTCAATTTGGTAAAATCAAAGAAATTCATTATTTTAAGTGGTTTCATTTTTTCCCAGAGCTGTATAAGTACTATCTAATGTTTTTTTCCTATGACAAGCATCCTTAAATAAGAAGAGGTTTGGGGCAGTACGAAAAATATGTTTATTTTGACCTTTATTTGACTGCAGACAGTATGAACCCAAGATATTTCATGTTTTCTCTACTCTAACTTTAATTAATTACTAAATAACCATGTTATTTCAATAAAAATGTGATCTAAAACAGGTATAATCATGATTTGGTACAAAAGCTGTATCCACGACCACAATCCAAGACCAATCGGGGCCATAGACCTTTTTTTTAGAAGAAACGAATGCCATGAGCTCTGGATCAAAGATTGTAAAAAGACCATCCAGACTGTTCTCAGCAACAAGTCCAAAGAAAATGACATCGTACAGATCTTAGAGCAACATATGCAACTTTCAGGACTACCGTGCTCTCCATGGTTGTCCATGCATCTTGGACCGCCAAAGGTTCTTCTTGGTTTGATCTACATTGAGGCTTGTTGCTTAGTAATTGGGAGAAAGTGGGAAATGTATATGTGTATGTATATATATATATATATACTTTTGTCAGCCACTGTGAGAAAGGATGTTAGACACTTTGAAAATGGCCAAACTTTGATGGCTAGTTTAGAACCGAATCTCTAAGGAAGGATAACCAGTTTACCAGGCAACAGGGTCATGGATAACCACCTACCTCACAACTTACATGGCTTGCCAAGGATCTGCTGCCATTGTCTTGGAGCCAGATACCACAGGGCACGTTCTTGTCAGGTTCTTATCAAGATCTTGTCTAGTCTAAGCCTTTCAAGGGATTCTACGCAATATAATAAGGCAGGCGATTCTGTAGTCTGTTTAAAGTTCTCAGAATCCTCAAAAATGTCAAAACCATCAGTACCTTATTTAAGAGTAACCTTGTTTCCTTGTTTCAGGGAAGACAGACCAAGCAACTGTTACACTGCCAATGCCGACTGTGCCTCCTGAGGCATTAAATCTCCCTCTCTTTCTCTCTGGTTTTCTGTCATTCTCTCAGTGTGATCCTCTCGCACTTTTTTCCTGAAGTCGAGTAGGGGGGCTCACGGTTCGTGTCTGCTTTCTCCGCGCTCGTTGGGGCAAGGCCCCGGGCTCTGGAAGGTGTAGAGTTTGCCGGGTTCGGCTGGCGACCCCTCCCTGTCGCATGTGCTCTCGCTGCTTGACACTTCCTCCTACTCACGCTCGGTTGTGCAACGAGCTGTTACGCAAGGCAGAGCATCTCCCGAAAATGTGCGAGGAGGCCAGGGCTCATGCGCAGAGGAAGAGGAAAACCTGGCAGGGGCTCGTTTTGAAGAGGAAAATAAAGAATTTAATAAATAAAAGACGACTGCTTCTGCTTCTTCTTTTCCCTCATGCATTCCCTTCTCGACGGCGGTGCTCCTGTGTCTGCGTTTGAAAAGAAATTGCAAAACTTTGTTCAGCAACCAAGGCAGATGGCGAAGAGCTCATTTTTGCGCCTTTGTGTCTTGATAACGCTTCAATTCTAGATGCGATAAATAAATAAAAACAGGTTACAGTGACACGAAAGCTAAATTGAATGCTGAATTTGAGTGGAAGGATCTGGCTGGTTTTCAATTTCCCGTCTTGTGTCGCGTCTTTAGATGCGAATCGCTTAAGTCGCTCGAATCGCTCAAATGTCATTGACGTCAAACAGAGCAACAGAGCAGCGACGGACAAGCCTGTTGAGGACAACAGGGACCAAATTAGTCTGCTGGAGTGTATCCTTAAGTGCACTGCGGTCAGAATGATTAGATGTGCAGTTGTCAGTTAATGCAAGAAGAGTGGAGCCCTCAGAGAACCTGGGAGGACTCTAAATCGAGAACGCTCTTAATCGATTAATGGTTTAATTAAGAGAAATGTGTTGCTTCTTGCTGGCCGATGTGCAACGACTTGTATTCTGGGTGGCTTTGTCTTAAAGAATAAAAAGAACCATGTGAGATTCTTACTATGGCTTGCAAGTATACATATTTTACTTTACTTTGAATTCCCTAAATAAAAACCTGTGCAATTAACTGCCTTCAAAATGTATTTAATTCGTTAATAGAGCTATATAAATACACATGATTTTGTGAGCTGTTCTGTCAAGTTCTCAGTGGTCCGTTAGTGAAAACTAGTGAACAAACAGCATCGTTAAGACCATAAAACTCACCAGACAGGCCAGAGATAAAGTTGTGGAGAAGAAGTTAAAAGCATGGTTTGGATATAAAAAACATATCTCAAGCTATGATCATCCCAAGAGCACTGTTCCATCAATCAATCCGTTATCCAAAAAATGGGCAACCCAACCAAGACATGGCCATGGTCCACCCAAACAAACAGATCCATCAAGGGAAGCACTGAAGTCAGACAAGCAGCCAAGAGGCCCATGGTCACTCTGGAGGAGCTGCAGAGATCAACAGCTTAAGCAGATCAAGAATATCTGTCCACAGGACAACTGTAAGTCTTGCACTCTACACAATTAACGCTACTCATCACCCTGAACACACCATCCCCGCTGTGAAACATGGTGGTGGCAGCATCATGCTGTAGAGATGCTTTTCTTTAGCAGCAACAGAGTTGGAGGCTGCATTAGACTTCCAGAGACCTTCCGACAAGACGTTGACCCTAAATATACAGCCAGGGCTACAGTGGAATGGTTGAAATCAGGGAATATTAATGTGTTAGAATGATCCAGTTAAAGTCCTAAAAGACCTAAATCTCTTTGAGCTTCTGTGGAAAAACATGAAAACTGCTGTTCACAGGCGATCTCCATTCAACCTGGCTGAACTTGAGCTGTTTTGTAAAGAAGAATGGGGGAAAGTTTTTAAGATGGTAAAGTTAAACCCCAAAATACTTGCAGCTGTAATTGCAGCGAAAGCTGACAAGACTATAGGGATATGTGCTACTCTGTGCTGGTCTATGACTTAAAATCTTATTTAAACACATTAAAGTTTGTAGTTGTTGGGTGACAAACTGTGGAAAAATCAATGTCAATTCTGTGAATCTTGTAAATTGTGAGATAATGTCTTCAAAAACATCGCTAAGGCTTTGGAACCAAAGATCCTGTTGTTGCCAGTTAATTTTTTTGCCCATTTTTTGCACATTTGTAGAATACTGTCTATTGCATATTGTAAAGACCTTGCAAGACCTGCACTGTCCAAACATCTGATGTTTTTTTTTTTACCTTTGTATTTTTTTGATTTGTTTGTCTTTTGAAGTTAAAGATGCCGCTAAGCTTATGCAATATTCCTTTTTCCAAACACCTGCCGTTGAAATCAAGCCGTCATTGAACTTTTGCACGCTCCTGCATGACCTCTCAACAACTGCGTCTAATGCATAATTGAGAATGTTTATTTAACTGGAGAGGAACGCTTAGCAAAGGTGGAAACGTTGAAACGTTCAGGTTCAAGCTGTTTTCCGTTTGTGCATTATGCATTCAGTGGAGCGAGGAGAAAGCCTCGGTCACGTTTTGACGTTTTGATGTTTTGACGAATCATTACCTCGTTTTCTTTGCCTGATTTGAGCGGAAACGACTTGCGGGAGGTTTTAGCGTCCCCCCGGTTTCTTCCTTCCCTTTCCCTTTCCTCTCGCCTACGTTCCTGTTTTTGTTTATTTATTTTTTTGTTTTGTTCTCCGCTGCAGCTCCCAGTTAATGATATTATGTCTGTGTTCATCCTCCAGTAGATAGATGCACTGTATCTGGAGGATCAAATGTAGTTGCCATGGCTACCCTTCACCAAGTCACCGAGTCGATGCGCCGGCGTACTCGGCAGCTGCAAATTAAAAAGGAACTTACGCCGTTCGTCTCCCATGACTCTCCACATGTGCCATGTGCGAATGTTCTCATCCCGTCAGATTGATTTCCAGCCTTCTTGTGAAGGCTGAATGTGGAATGAAGTCTTACGTACCTGAAAGAGAGAGAGGTCCATTTTTCGCCTATAGGCTTGAGATGCTCGTCATCAAATCATCTGGCCTTTTTTCTCCCGACACACTCTATATTTTCTACATTTTCCTCTTATGGACACTTGCCTTATATGCTGTTGGTCGCTCATGGGTTGTGTCAATGTATATATTTTTTAATATTAGCAAGATTAACAGATCATTAAACCACTTGCCTTAAAAGCAGGGAACCTGGGACCAGTAACAAGGGGGCGGGGTTTCAAACACGACACACGGTGACAACCCAAATGGCTAGGAACTTCTTTTCATCTGTACTTCAATGTGTTCCTGGTTGGACATGAACCAATTTCACAGGTTCAAGTTGTTAATTGTGTTTGAGGATTGTAGTGATGTTCTTCCATGTTTTGGCTCCATTCCGCAGTGCGGATTTTACGTTGGAGTTAAAACTTTGTGTCTTGGTGTTGAATGGTGAATGTTGTTCTGTATTTTTCTGTTCTTGACTTTGCGATGGTACCGACCCTTTAAAACACGTCTCGCTGTCAACGCGTGTGCGTTTGTCTCTTTTACAAATGTAGAGAGACATCCGATGATCTCTCGTCAGCTTCCCACAGGAGGTTTTAATTTCAAAGCCCTGTCCTGCGAAAGCCCAGCCTGGCGATCACAATCCCGACGCCGGCAACGTGGCTTAAATAAAATATTTATGTCTCTGCAAAGCAATTTGGGGAAATTCTCATGTGACCTTGCTCGCACACAGTGTCAGCGAGGTTTTGACAGTCTTGTGCAAAAGAGAAGAGAGAAAGAAAGGCAGCGAGCATCAAGCAAGAGAGAGAGAGGGCAGTATGGGCACGAGCTGCGAGTGACTGGCCACCGAGACGAAAGGCCAACGACTTGTCTGAACTGTGTGAGCAGGTGTGGACCGTCACGCTCCTCATTACCTCGTCTGGAGTCATTAGAGCTCTGTCACGGCCTTCATCCCTTAGCAGCTTAGCCAGCATGCGCTTGCTTCCTCTGGCTTAACTCCTTTTAGGTTAAAAGCATACACTGATACACTAAACGCCATGTAACAGCAGTACGTAATTTGGTCATGATGTCAAGTCAGTGGCTTTTATTGTAATGGCATCTAAATACTGAGTACACTGAAGAGATTTTACACTCATCCATTACGTTCCTTCCTTGAAGCTGGCAAGGACATCTTATTTAGGCCTAATGGTTCCTTAGAGTTTGAAAGGGATAGCTTTGGCAGTGATTATGTTTCCTTACAGTTGGCTGGGGCAGCTCTATCCGGCCTGATGGTGCTTTATATTAAGCTGGGGCTTCTCTATCAGGCCTGAGGGTACCTTACAGATGGTTTTGGTAACTCTGTAGCCTGACTGCTTCTTACAGTTGGCTGCTTTAGCAGGTCTGCTGGAGCTTCACAATTGGCTGGGGCAGCTCTAGCAGGTCTCATGGATCCTTACAGTTGGCTGGGGCAGCACTAATAGGCCCGACTGCTCTGTACAGTTGACTAGGGCAGCTCTATCTGGCCTGATGGTTCCTTACAGTTGGCTGGGGCAGCTCTATCAGGCCTTACTGCTCGTTACAGTTAGCTAGGGCAGCTCTATTCGGCCTAATGGGTCCTTACAGTTGCATGTGGCAGCTCTATCAGGGCTCTGTTATATTTTATATTATTTGATTCTTTATGGTTGACAGGGATAGCTCTTTCTGGCCTGACTGCTTCTTACAGTTAGCTTGGGTAGCTCCATCAGGACTGAGTGCTCATTACCATTGAGAGGAATAGTTCTAGCAGGCCTACAGGTTCCTTACGGTTGGCTGGGGCAGCTCTAGGAGGCCTGAAGTTTCCTTACAGTTGGCTGGGGCAGCTCTATCAGGCCTGAGAGTTCCTTACAGATGGTTGGGGTAGCTCTATCAGGCCTGACTGTTCCTTAAGATTGACAGGAATAGCTCTAGCAGGGCTGATAGCCTTACAAATTGGCTAGGGCAGTACTATCAGGGCTCTATCATCTTTTATGTCTATTGATTCTTTATGGTTGACAGGGTTAGCTCTAGCAGATCTGATGGATTTTTCCAGTTGGCTAGGACAGCTCTATCAGGCCTGACTGTTCTTTACAGTTGGCTGGGGCAGCTCTAGCTGGCCTGAAGTCTCCTTACAGTTGGCTGGGGCAGCTCTAGCAATTCTTACTGCTCCTTACAGTTAGCAAGGGTAGCTCTACTCTGCCTAATGGTTCCTTACAGTTGGTTGGGGCAGCTCTAGCAAGCCTGAAGTCTCCTTACAGTTAGCAAGGGTAGCTCTACTCTGCCTAATGGTTCCTTACAGTTGGTTGGGGCAGCTCTAGCAGGCCTGAAGTCTCCTTGCAGTTAGCAAGGGTAGCTCTATTCTGCTTAATGGTTCCTTACAGCTGGCTGGGGCAGCTCTATCAGGTCTGACTACTTCTTACGATTGATAGGAATAGCTCTAGCAGGGCTGAAGGTTCCTTACAGTTGGCTAGGGCAGCTCTATCAGGGATTTATCATCTTTTATGTCTATTGGTTCTTTATGGCTGACAGGGCAGGCCTGCAGTTGGCTCCTTACAGCTGTCTGGGGCAGCTTTAGCAAACCTGAAGTTCCTTACAGTTGGCTGGGGCAGCTCTAGCTGGCCTGACTGCTCCTTACAATGAAAAGGAATAGCTCTAGCAGGTCTCACAGATCCTTAGGATTACCGGAGTTAAAGTTTCCTTACAGTTATCAGGGGAACTATTGAAACGATTTAATTCTGCGTTGTAGAGTCGTGTCTGTAATGCACAAGAGTTTACAGTTTAGGCCACATACTGTGTGTGAGCACTTAGAGAGAACTGCCTCTCTAAGTAAAGAGACTTTTCGCGGAATATCTTGGCACAGTGAGACGAGAGCGAGAGAGCTCATCATTCTAAAGCACACAGTGTTTCATTATTGCCAGGTCCCGGCTGCACTGAAGTGTCAATAGTCTTGGTCTGCTAGCATCCCTCATGAACAATGCAGTGGCTCTCATTGTTTTAGCCGGTTTCTAACTGCCGTGGAGAATGAGTTTATGTAAATGCAGCTTCTCTTTGAACAATTGGAAGCCCACGTAAGTGCTACTTAAAAAAAAAAAAAAATCACAAGAATTTTAACTGGCAGACCTCGGGCTAATAGATGTATTGTAATGCGGTATGAATTAAATATTCATCCTGTCCTAACTGTTCCCTAGCAACAATCAGCCGTAGCGAGCAGAGCCGCGTTGGACGGACGCTGCGGCGGCAGCAGATGTTTTGTTTTAATGACGTTGGTGGCTTCAGATTGGACAGGTACGCAGGGCATTTCTCACTCTCCCTTCACTAATCACTTTTAATTATGTGGTGTGGAGTCTGAAGGATCACCCGGACCCCTGCTCTGTTTCGCAGTGTGGGGGCTTCTGGTAGTTCCTGACAACAATGCGGCAGTGAGATGTGGGTGGGTTTCGTTCTGTTGCTGCTCGTATTTTGTCTGTAGAGGTTGAGAGTGGGAGATCTTTTTCCCTCCACAGACAGTAATGTTAGTATTAATACTTTTCTGCTGCATCTACTTCTTCTGCATCTCATTCAGCATTGATTATTCTTCCTTATTCTACTCCTGCTTTATCTGCTTCAGCCTTTTCCGCTTCTTCTGTTTCTGCTTTTAATTACTTTTACTTAATTTGCACTTTTACTGCTTCTGCTTTATTGTTTTTTTCGTTTTATCTGCTTCCGCTTCCTCAACCTCTGCTTCTGCTTTTTCTTTGTTTGCTTTTTCTGTATCTGCTTCTTCAGGCTTTGTTTAATCTCTTATTCCTTTCCTTTTTTGATTTTGCTTTTTATTTTATATATATATATAGCTTTTTCTTTTCCTGCCTCTACTTCATTTCTTTTTGCTTCATCTGCCTCTGGTTCATTTGATTCTTCATTTCCTTTTGCTTCTTCTGCCTCTGCTTTCTCTGCGTCTTCCTTTGCTTCTGCTTCTTCTGCCTCTGATTTTTCTGCTTCTTCTGCCTCTGATTCTTCCTCTCCTTTTGCTTCTTCTGCCTCTGCTTTCTCTGCGTCTTCCTTTGCTTCTGCTTCTTCTGCCTCTGATTTTTCAGCTTTTTCTGCCTCTGATTCTTCCTCTCCTTTTGCTTCATCTGCCTCTGCTTCATCTGATTCTTTCTCTTGCTTCATCTAAGTGTGCCTTCTCTGATTCTTCCTTCCCTTTTGCTTCTTCTGCCTCTGCTTCCTTTCTTTTTATCTGCTTCTTCCACTTTTTTGCTTCTGCTTCATCTGCCTCTGATTCCTCATTTCATTTTGCTGCATCTGTCTTTGTTTCTATTTATAGGCTTCTTCCACTTTTCCTGCCCCAGCCTCATCTCTTTCTGCTTCATCTGTTCCTGCTTCACCTGCTTCCTCTTATCTGCTTCTTCCTTTTTTCCTGTTTTTGCTTCATCTGCCTCTGCTTCTTTTGATTCTTCCGTTCCTTTTGCTTCATCTGCCTTTGATTCGTCTGATGTTTCCTTTCCTCTTGCTTCATCCAAGTCTGCTTCCTCTTATTCTTCCTTTCCTTTTGCTTCATCTGCCTCTGCTTCCTCTGATTCGGTTTCGTTTTATCTGCTTCTTTCAATTTCCTGCTTCTGCTTCTTCTGGCTCTGCTGTCTCTAATTCTTCCTTTCGTTTTGCTTCATCTGCCTCTGCTTCCTCTGATTTTGTTTCTTTTTGTCTGCTTATTTCACTTGTATTGCTTCTGCTTCAGCTTCCTCTGCTTCTTCCTTTCCTTTTGCTTCATCTGCCTCTTGTTCAGTGTCTTCTTCTGCTTCTGATTCATCTGCTTGTTCTGCTTTTTCCTTTTTCTCCTCCTATAAACTAACCGTTTCTGAGATGCACTCTTATTGCAATAATCATTATTTGTAGAATATGCCTGGTCTGTGCACTGCAACCTTTCAACTGACTTGCACTCACCCAGCGAGAACAAACGATTTTCACAAAATAAAAAGTGGGTATTTTTCTTGTGATTTTAATGGTTTCAGACAAAAGGCGAGATAATCATTGAGGCCTGGCGGCCTCTGGAGCTTTTTCCGTTTCATCTGACATGCCAAGCATTTGAACTCTGTGCTTTTTAGAGCCCTGCAGCTCGGCTGCGTTCTGCTTTTAAGCCCCGCAACATATTTAATGTAGAGGCTGTGAATGTGGAGAAGGGTAGGATGTGAAGGAGCAGCTCTTCACTGATTGATATCGTTCTCTCAGTGTTCATAACGCTGCTCTTTCCTCAGGTCTCTCTCAGGACACGTGTGTTCCTGTGGTGTGTTTTAAACATCATTTGATATTTTTCAGTTTGACTACAAACATAATCTAATAGGGTCTTGTAGGGTTTTGCAGTCGCAGCACAAGATATGTGTGCCTTTTTTCTTTAGAAAAGTTCATTATGATCATTAAAATTACATTTTTAATGCGAACTCTGCTTTTTCTTCTGTTTCGTCTTTTTTTTTTCTTAATTTGCTTCTTTAGCTGTATCGGATTAGTTTCTCAGGGGGTTCTGGGGTAATTTTCCCTTTCATGATCGATTCCTCTGTTATTTTATTCCCGTCCAGAACAACCATGTACGTGTTTTTATCAGATGTCCTCTGAGAAAATTACAGGCTGAATTATCTACTGTTTTTCGCTGAACTCCGGTAATTTTATTCCCGTCCGGACGCACATCTCTGAGTTTCTTCTCCTCGCCTTTAATAAAATTGCTATTTGTCCACTGCCGCACACCGTAATTACACTTTGGGCGCTTGGGCGTTTTCACAAAGATCCACGTTAAAAACACAACAGCGAGTGGAAATGGAGGAGCTACTGAATGCGATGTCACGTGACCGAGAAAGCCGAGAATAAACTCACTGGTCCTCCTGTTTTTTAATTGCAGTCCGGATGCAAGAGTTTTATCACTGAGTAGAAGTGTGAAATATTTTTCGCAGACGTCCCCCTGAGCTCGATTTTATCACTTGATTTGGGCAGCGTCAGTGTGTCTTTGCTTTCATAAAGACAGGAAAAGTACACCTTGTACGGCTAGAAATGCACAAAAGGAATGTACTAATTCTCAAAATTAATCATGGGTGTAATGTGAAATAAACCAATCAGTGTGTCACTTGCTCATCATTCAGCGCCAGGTGAGCTCTGACTTTGGCGTTTTGCTATCTTAACAGCGTGGCCCTTTTGTGCTTCTCAGCTGCTCGTTCACACTGTGAAGGTGCTTTAGCAGCTCATTTACAGAAACAGCAATGCTATTTTATGTAGTATTCTGTTTATTGTTGATGTAAAAGTTGGGTTTGTACACGGCTGCATGTCTTGCGTTGCCAAAATAGCAATGAACTTTTTGGCAGGATGTTGTTGTTTGTAGGAAATACTACTTTAATTTCTTCAATTAAGATAATATTACTTTGAATTTGACCATGTTTTGATCAAAATTGTAATCAAGCTTTTCTGTTGTGAGAAGTAATTTTTTTTAATGAATGTAAATTGTCATTAAGTCAGTTTATTATTTCTATATTACTTGTATATTTATTAGTATTTACTTATTTTAGTATTATATGTTTTTCTTTGTCTTGCGGTCTTGAATTGCCTCTGTGACCCAAGTTGCCAGGTTTGCGTTTCCTCCCCAACCCCCCCTACTGGGCTTGTTTGATAGATGAGGGTGAAAATTCAAAAGGGGGGATTTTTTTTTGGGCTACTTTTATGTTTAACTTTGATTTTTCCAAAAAATCAACAGCTACTGCACGGTAGTACAGCGCCATAAGGGTGAGTTTCCTGTAAAGTTTCTCCAGCTCTAAGGCTGGAGCAGTATTAGCATTAGCCGCTAACCACTAGCTAGCTGATAGCGCCCTTTGTTAACTGAAAACTTAAAGCTCCTCAGTTTATCACTTTTATGTCCTTTAGCATGTCCGTTGTATGTCCTGCATTTCCAAGATAGCAATGAACGTCTGGCTGTTGGTTCTAGTCAGTCAGTGTTTTCTGTTGCATTATTTCCAGACCACCACGCTCATCAGTGTAGATATATTCAGAAGCTCTGTTGCTATTTAAACGATGCAGAAAGAAGGTGTGATATAGGACCAGTAGTTCTTTTTTAACTTTTATTTAAAGTAACGTTTGTAAATGTGAAGTTTTGCCCATTCTAGATGTTTTATTTAAACCTAAAGTAATCTGAAACTGTTTCCGAGTGCTGTGATGCTCTATTCGTACTCAATCCCTGACATTTACACAACAGAGGCTTTTATTTTTACTTTCTCTCTCCAGTGTCTCGTTTTAGCTTCGTGCCGTGAGCTCTGTCTCTTCAAATTCAACACTAGCGTTGAGCGAGCCGGGCTTAATTACCCGGCTAAGCAGGAAAACAGAGCAGACGATTAAGGAACAGTTTAATTAATAACTGTGTGTGCCAGCCGTCGACTGGCTCCGCCCCTCTGCGCCGTCTGCCAGCTACTGCTTTTTTTTACCCTGTTATTTGTGGTCGGCGTAAACCCCTGGCACTGGTTGAGGAGCAGGTGTGTCCTAGCGTCGATTTCCAGTTGAGCGGGTCGTCTGGACCCTCGTCATCACTGATACTGAATTAGATTTACCCTGAATGAGAGGATAGATTGTGTAAAAATACGATTATTTTGCTTTTTTTTTAGGAACAAGGGCTTTAATCAATGGCTTGCAAATCTTTCTCACGTTTTGTCGCCTTGAAATCACTTTAACACAAAGTAGACTTTAACACAAAGTAGCACATAAACGATACAAAATGATACATGAAAAGTACAGTAATTACAGTAATTAAATGTGGTTTTGGTACTACTTTAAAAGAAGGTTCTTTTATAAAGGGCTTATAAATAGTTTACAAATGAGTATGGTCACTCTGGAGGAGATAAAGAGATCCACAGCTCAGGTGGGTCAGGAGAATCTGTTCACGGGTCAACTATAAGCCTTTATGAACGAGTGGAAAGAAAAAAAAATAATAAATGTCTTTTTTTAAAAACGTTTCTAACTGTTGTACGTCTCGCTGCCTTCTGGTGTCACAGTGCTGTTAGCCAATCAGAGGTGATATATGTTTGCATGTATGAATAATCTTATAGTTTCTCTCTGTCTCCCGCCCACTCCTCCACTGGACTAAAGCAGTGTTATACCGGATCACCGGAGCACTTTTTTTTTTTATTTTTTTTTTTTACAAAAACCAGCTCACATGGCATTCATTCATACTAGAGATTTACCACAACTAGACATTTTAAAATGAATTAAAAAGCAATGGAATGAGACCTTTAAGGTGTCATTGCAGTCCTAGTGTTTTTTTTATACATTTTACAGTTTTAAAGTTATAAAGAGTTTAAAGTTTTTTAAAAGGCAAGTTCCTGAACCGTAATGATGAAGCCGTGAGTTTGTTAAACTTATATAGGCCACAGTTGCTGTGTTTTTCTCCCAGAAAGCTTTTTTTTTTCTTTTTTTTTAAGGTGTGTATCCGTGTATTAAGGTGTGTTTGTGTGTTTTTTTGCTCTTGAGCCGAATGAAAGACCTTGTTCCGGGCCATGTGCTCCGGTGTAAAAGCTGTGCCAGGGTTCGGTGGAGGGAGAAAGAGCTCTTTTCCCCTGAGATCTGGAAAGAGTGGAGGTGGGGGAACAAATAAAAGCCCCTCGCCCGGGTGGAGAGCACTTTTACTGCAGGTACTGAGTGTAAAAAGGGGGGAGGAACACTAAAACAGTCGAGATAAAAACAGACAAACAGACCAGTCTGAAATGGAGAGAGTGGATGTTGGTTGTCCTGAAGAAGGAAGAGTAGATGTGTAGATTTTATGAGTAATTTGTCGTTTTTTTAAGTAGCTTTTAAATTAGGTAATTTTACGTTTACTCAAGTTCATTTTGAAACAAGTAATTTACTTAACTACTTTTGAAAACTCCAAGTTACTAAGTAAAAAATGAAATTGTTTGAATACAAAAATAAAATGAGTTTTGTTCGCCATGGCAACGCAGCTAAACTTTTCACAGCAGTGTTTATTATTACGGTTAGCGGTTAGGAGAGATGCTGTGTGAATCAGCTGTGCTCGTGGGAACCGGTGTTCTGTCGAGATATGCTACCAATCGATATGTGCTTCTTTACGGCACTGCGCATGCGCCCACCAACATTTCTTTGTATGATTTCATGTTTTTAATGATAATTCCTTAAGTTTTTATTGGGAACGTTAAACAGTCTGCTTGAATGTAAAACAAACATGTAAATAGCAGTTAAAGCATAGCAATGGCAAGTTCAAAAAATAATAAAGAACTGTAAAACTATAAAAATAAGATTAATAGTCATATATATGACCATAACTTTGAACCAGGGTGGTCTGAACAAATACTGCCTGAAAGGTCCAACTTATTTAATTTAATAATTATTTAATTTATGATTTGTACTTTTTTACATCAAATAATTAAAAGTAACTATGTAACTTTTACTCAAAGTACATTTTAAATTGAGTTTTTTTTTTTTTTTTTACTTTTACTCGAGTAGATGTTTAGATGGGTATCAAAGTAAAGGTACCTCTGGTCTTCGCTTTCTTTTTCTTCCACCTTCTTGCTTTTAGTCTCTGTAGCCTCAAAAACATCAGAATCAGAAGAGCAGACAGGAGCTTGCATTAATGATGCATGCCTCAAAGCTGACCCATTTCCACAGCTTGACATTTACCCCCAGCTGTGGCCAACATGTCGAAAGTTCAGGACTTGACCTGACACCAGAAACCAGATCGTCCAATTCCAGAGCTTCTTTTAAGGGTTAGAGGTTCTTTTTTGTTTTGTTTTTTATTGTTAAAGCCAGTAGTTCATGACCAAATGAATTGCTTGCTTGCTTTAAAGGTCTCCTTCCTTTGTGAAACACTGTACAGATGTGTGAAAAAGTATTTGCCCCCCTGAAAATGTATTTTATTTTTGCTTTTTGTGCACTTTTTAAATGATAAATTTATGTATTAAAAGAAAAAAAAAAACCCCAATTCAAACCAATCTAGAGCCCTGTGTGAAAAAGTGTTTGCCCCCTAAAACTATACTAAAAATAACTTGGTTTTGTCACCCTCAGCGGCAACAACTGCAATCAAGCCATTGTTTCACTCTTTTTTTACTGAAGTGTTTTAATTCAGCCATATTGGAGGATTTTCCAGCATGAAACTCCTGTTTAAGATCATCCACAGCATCTTAATCATCCAGATTTTAACTAGACCACTCCTCTAAAACCCTCATTTGATTTTTTTTAAGTTGTTCAGAGGTTGACATTTTGTTTGTCTGCTTTGGGTCATTGTCCTGCTGCAGAACCCAAGTACACCTGAGCTTGAGGTCATGAACAGATGGACATATATTGGATGGATGGATGGATGGATGGACTAGTCCTGTGTTAGTTTGATTTGGTGGCCTTAAGTGCCGTTTCTGAATCCATTCAGCTGTTTTGGCATCCCCGTTATAATGATAATTTGTGATCATGTACATCAGTGAGAGCTATTGTTCACAATTGGAACACTGGTGAACCTTCCCAGGAGTTACCAGCTTAGTCAGATTACTCCAAAAGGGCTTGGACAACTCATCCATGAGGTCGGAAAAGAACTCAAAACAGAATTTAAAGAACTGCAGTGTTAATGGTTTACATATGCCAAGTCGCATGTCATTTCTCTTGACTAGTCCTGTGTTAGTTTGGTGTGGTTTGGTTTGGTGGCTTTAAATGGCGTTTCTGAATCCATTTAGCTGTTTTGGCACCTACTGGTGAGCTTCGGTGGGAAGCCTGACCCCTGAATAGCCCAGCCAGCTTTGTTATTGCACGCTTGGCTTGCTCGGCGTGGATTTCTCAGCGAGCGAGGCCTGAGATGTTGAAGGTGAAGCAGGTCAGTGATGTACATGATAATTTGTTTCGGCAGACCACTGTTGAGAGCCATCTGCGAGAGGCTTGGCCGGGCCTGTAATTCAGGAGAACAGCTGGAGAGCTGCAGGTGCCGGAGGAGGAGGGAAGAACGAAGGAGGGAGCAGGAGGACGAGAGGTGGACAGTTCAGCCTTTACCAAAACCAAGCCCAGGAACTTTCTGTCCGGGACGGATCCAACTGGGGCAGGAAAACTGTTTTTGGAATTCGTCATATATCAGCAGTTTTTTTTAATCTAAAACAAACCTAAACGAGGGAAAATCAAGTCCAAATCTGACCTGAACCATATGAAATCATATTTCTGGAGATAACACTGGTTAAATTACTGTCCAGCAACAGGATTGTAGGCCATTCCACCAAATGGGTGCTATTTCTGTCCCCAGAAAATTACATATAAATGTGAACACAAAATATCTTTAAAAAGCATTTTATTATTAAGCATAGTGTCTTGTACATTGACCTAATTGCAAAAGTAAAACATGCAATTAAAAACATTAATAAAATCTACTTAAAACACTGAAAAAATAGCATTTGTAACCCCACTTTTGTCCCCACTCTCTAACTATAAACTTTACCATGAAATATAGTTATTAAACTCCTTCACAGATTCACAGAAATATTTTTTCACTCAGTCCTGTTACCGTAACACATGATCATCACATGATCACCCTGATCATCTGAAACATCTGGAACATTTTACAACAGGAAGTCACATCTGCAACAGGAAGTGACATCAGCCGGTTCTTCTGGAGATCATGGGAAAACCAAAATTCCCCCTTAAAGTTCCCTCATTAGTAGCAGGAGTGATTGTTTTTTTTTTTTGTCATAAATATAAATTATTTGAACATGCAGTCAAACATTTCTTTGAAATAAAGACTTTTTTGAGAGAAAATCAAAGGAATTAGTGGACTTGCTTTTAAACATGCTTTTTAAATAAGTTCACATGTGTTTTGCAACCATCATACTGAACATAACCTGTAAAACATGGTGGTGGTAGTGTGTGTGTGTGTGTGTGTGTGTGTGATGCTCTGGAGCTGCTGGATAACTTGCTGTAATAGATAGTTTTCTGCTGTTTACCAGAAAATCCTGAAGGAGAATCAGGATCCGACCATCTGTTCCTAAGTGACCTCAAGCTCAGGAGTACTTGGGTTCTGCAGCAGGACAATGACCCAAAGTTAACAAACACAAAGTCCACCTCTGAATTGCTTAAAAATAAAACCCAAAACTAAATGAAGGTTTTGGTGTGGCCTAGTTAATGTGTCTGAATTAAGAGTGGAATAAAATTTCTAGTTCTTAGTTTTAGGCGGATAGATTTTATTTATTCTTAATAAATTAAATTATCATTTAAAAAGTGCTTTTTACCTTTACTCAGGTTACATGTCTCCGATATTAAAGTTAGCTTGACTTTAGCATACCTTTGTTTCACTCTTTAGCAAGGGCGCGTACTGCACACCTATTGTTGCCCTTGTTCTTGTCCCTTGTTTTATCAACTAATTAGTACGGCTTTCATTAGTTGAAGCAGGGAAATCAGTAAACTGTGCAGGACCACAGCTGTGCACTCTCGCTGTAATGATCTACCCACCTGTGCCTCTGCAGCAGGGCTAACCACGCCAAATAGTGTCAATTTAAGCAGTTATTTTTGGGTTTCAAGCAGTACGTTTTAAGTTTTTTGGGGAGCGTTTCGGTTTTTAATACTTATATAAGTATTATAAAAGACGCTTGCTTGTAATTTCCATCGTTCGTGGCTTTTGTAACCCCTGGATCTTGAAACATGTTGCTGGATGCCGGTGTGAATAATGCCGGGGTCTCTTTCGGGACCACCGCAGGTGTTCCTTTTATTCCTTTAGTTCTATGGTATCCTAAAATAAGCTGTAAAGAACACCTAGGCTTTGTTACGCATCTGGAAGTCTACTGAAGGCACTATATCAGGCTGTGTGTTGGTACATAAAAGAGTACATAAAAGAAGCTACATAAAAACCCGTCGTTTCGGCTCGGGTGGGTGGCGGTTCGTCTTTTTCCACAGCGCTGCTTTCTTTCTTTAAGCTCTAAAGCCTTTTTTTCTTCCTTTTTTTCGCTTTTTTGTTCTTTATTCTCATCGTCAGATTCAGAAATCTGGCATGGGTCTTCCTTTTCTTTTTTTTCTCTTTCAGCCTGTGTTCAATCCTTTCTTTTAAACCTGCTGTAAAGAACAATCCACACATGTTAACCTACTGTGTATCTACTCAATTTCAGTTATTTTAATCATATTTTTATGAGTAAGTCATTAAAAAATAATTTCTAAAGCTTTGAGACTCCAGAGAACCACAGTGAGATCTATTATCTATTATTGTTCACAAATGAAAAAAAACATGAAACACTGAAATTACTCCAAAAGGGCATGAACAACTCATCCATGAGGTCACAAAAGAACTCAGAACAACATTTATTTAAAGAACTGCAGGTTTCACTAAAGCCTCACTTAAAGTCAGTGTTAATGATTCAATAATAAGAATAAAGAAATGGCAAAAATGGTCTTTATGGGAGATTTTTACGTCTTGTACTCATATTTTAATTAGTGATGCAGTGAAATAAAAATGCTCCACCAAAATAGAAACAGAACTGGCTAAATATCGAATACCAAACTTTTTTGTATATTATGTAATGCAATAATGCAACAATATTGCATCATATTTGTGTACAGTACAAATGCACTGTGTAACAATACATTATTCAATATTTACTCTGAGTGAATGAGAACTGAATTATTAATTACATTTTAAGGGTCCTTGACTTTGTAATGACTTACTTGTAAAAATATGAGTAAAAAAATTGAAATCTCCCATTTTTGGCCAGTCTCTTTCTTAATGTTATATCATTTACATTGAGCTTAACTTTTTGATGATGATGATGATGATGATGTTGATGTTCTGGGTTCTTTTGGGACCTCCTGGATGAGTTGTTCATGCCCTTTTGGAGTAATTTTGGTCGGCAGGTCACTCCTAGGAAGGTTCACCAGTGTTTCATGTTTTCTCCATTAGTGAATAAAAGCTCTCACTGTGGTTCTCTGGAGTCTCAAAGCTTCAAAAATGACTTTAAAATGACTTTCTCATGAAAATATGAGCAACAAAAAGTTAAATCTCCCATAGAGACAATGTTTGCCTAGTCTCTTTATTATTATTGAATCATAAACTCTGAGCGTATTTTTAAATGATGTTCTTGGTTACTTCGTGACCTCCAGGATGAGTTGCCCATGCCCTTTTGGAGTAAGATTTGGCATGGGTGTGGTGGTCTGGAAACAAGTTAAATGGTAAATGAACGGGACTTCACTGGCACTGAAGGACTCGGCAGTAAAGACGACCGGGTGGCAGTGCCCCCCCCGTCACCCACCGCCGACCCCTTCAGTGCCAGTCAGTTCCCATTCGCCGTGGCACCGACATGAGTTTCCTCTTATACCGGAGATGTGTTTCCTCTATAGCCCGAGGCGACTCTCCGCCGCCGTGTTAACAGGCTCTCCCGGAGCGTCGTTAGCACTGAGCGCCGCCGCTCGCCGCCTGCAATTACGAAAGACTGCGTGCGGCCAATTGCTTTGTCATGCTCGGCGATCAGCTCGCAAGCTGTTCCTCAGCAGCTGTGGAGGTTCTTACTGCTGGTGATGGAGCGGGGTTACGTTAAAAACACTCGTTAACCGACTTTACAGCTTTACAGAACACTGTACTGTTCACTGTTTCTGTACTGGTGTGTTGTTTATTCATCTGGGGTGAATGTAATAGAGTTGAGTGTGACGGGGTTAAGCTTGATGGGCTTGAGCGTGACAGGGTTGAATGTTATAGAATTGAGTGTGAAGGGGTTGAATGTAATACAGTTGAGCGTGACAGAGTTGAATGAAATGGGGTTGAGCATGACAGGGATGAATATAATAGAGTTGAGCGGGACAGGGTTGAGTGGGATGGTGTTGAATGTAATAGGGTTGAATGTAACAAGGGTGAATGTGATGGAGTTGAGTGTAACAGAATTGAATGTGATGGTGTTAATTGTAATAGGGTTGAGCTTGACATGATGGAGATGAGCAATGACAGAGTTGAATGTAGTAAAGTTGAGCATGACAGAATTGAGAGTAGTGGAGTTGATTGTGACTGGGTTGAATGTAGTAGAGTTTGGGAAGAGTGAGTATGATTGAGTATGATGGGGTTAAATGTAATAGGATTGAGTGTGATGGGGTTGAGTATAACAGGGTTGAGCGTGACGTGGTTGAGTGGAATGGGTTGAGCGTGACGGGGTTGAATATAACAGGGTTGAGCGTGACGTGGTTGAGTGGAATGGGTTGAGCGTGACGTGGTTGAGTGGAATGGGTTGAGCGTGACGTGGTTGAGTGGAATGGGTTGAGCGTGACGTGGTTGAGTATAACAGGGTTGAGCGTGACGTGGTTGAGTATAACAGGGTTGAGCGTGACGTGGTTGAATATAACAGGGTTGAGCGTGACGTGGTTGAGTGGAATGGGTTGAGCGTGACGTGGTTGAGTATAACAGGGTTGAGCGTGACGTGGTTGAGTGGAATGGGTTGAGCGTGACGTGGTTGAGTATAACAGGGTTGAGCGTGACGTGGTTGAGTGGAATGGGTTGAGCGTGACGTGGTTGAGTATAACAGGGTTGAGCGTGACGTGGTTGAGTGGAATGGGTTGAGCGTGACGTGGTTGAGTATAACAGGGTTGAGCGTGACGTGGTTGAGCGGAATGGGTTGAGCGTGACGGGGTTGAATATAACAGGGTTGAGCGTGACGTGGTTGAGTGGAATGGGTTGAGCGTGACGTGGTTGAGTATAACAGGGTTGAGCGTGACGTGGTTGAGTGGAATGGGTTGAGCGTGACGTGGTTGAGTGTAACAGGGTTGAGCGTGACGTGGTTGAGTGGAATGGGTTGAGCGTGACGGGGTTGAATATAACAGGGTTGAGCAGTGTAAATAAATCAGTTTTTTATTTTCAGTTGAATGTACACTGAGGGTGGCCCTCATTTCCAATAATGAATATATACATTACGTGCATTTAATGTCTCCAGATTGTAGCGTTTTAATTAATAATAAAGTTAAGTAATGCATTAGTAAGTTATAGACTACAGCAGGTGTGTGTGTGTGTGTGTGTGAAGCCAGAATCTGTCTATAAACATGAATTTGGAGCTGATTTGAGCTGATCACATATTTGTAAGATGATGTTGGACAGAAGCGTTTAGCTCCAGTCTGTCTCTCTAATGCCTCTCCACTCTAAATGAAAACAAATTACTGCCAAAATAAGAGTCTAATCAGTTTGGCTTAAGTGTGATTGATGGTTTTATTCCGTACTCGGCTTCTTTATTCTTCTCCCGTTTATGACGGCTCCTCTCGCTTCCCATTAAGTGTTTCATTATCATCATGATTTCAGCAGATGCTGCAGCGTAATGATTAAAATCCAGCCTTTTCCTCGGGAGAGAGAGAGCTGCAGCACCGCCACCCTCAAATCTACTGAATAAAACGCTGTTAACTGCTCACCACCACACCATCATGGCTTCTTATCCACTGTGAGGCCAAACTGGTGCCCATTTGCCACGTCATACTATTCCACGCCAGCAAATGAACCAATAACATTAATTACGGTTTATTTTTCCATTTTTAACAAGTTAGAATAGGTCTATGTTCTGTACAAAACTTGTTCTTAAAGTTTTTTACACTAAATCACTCCCACATAAAGATAAATAGATCTCACCACCTCTGTTCTTACCAATTTCAGTCCCTTTCAGAGTGAGCCGTTTAAGGGCTCTGACACTTTTATGCAAATTAGGTGTTGCAGGCCACGCCCCATGTTTACACTGAGCATTTACAACACATTAGTGTTAGCTTGTGAAAAATAAAAATCGCCCTCATGAGCTGACCGACCTGCCTCAGACATTAGGTACAGATCCCTCCCTCAGAAGAAGTCTACTGGCTAATCCTGTTGTGTACTGACTAAGGTTCTCAAACAGCAGACCGAAATACCTTTTAGTGACAGTTTACTGTCTTCAGATGTGTGTGTGTTCATGTTTTTTGCCTTAAAATGACAGTAAATAAAAAACAGTTTAATTTGTGAAGTTTTATTCTTTTTATTACATAGAAATGAGTTGAAACATAAAATTATTTGATAATTTTGTGTTTATTTTATAAAAGCTTGAATTTCTCCTGATGTTTTGTTTTACAGATCAGTGCACGGTGACCAGATCCTACCTTTTCCTCCACAAGTTCTGGTTCTTCAGCACCATCTACTACTTCGGGAACTGGGCGTTTCTTGCAGTAAGTATATTTTATATGATTTATTTTCAAATATTCATCATTTTGAAGCTTAAATACTTGACTTCTGATTTAAGGAACATTACCTAATCGTTTGTTTAAAGACCTGGTTATTTTAGACTTTTAAGAGTTTGTTGTATTTTTTATATATTGCATTTTTTATACATTAATTTTACTGTAGCACCCAATGGACTAACACGACTAGCCACTATTTAGTCAGCACCTGTGCAGTCTGTGCACAGTTCTGAATAGGAAGTTTAGATTGGTTAGCTAGAATCCCTAAGTCTCACACCCAGTTCCACCAGTATAAAAGTTGAGTCTGTATAAAATTACAGCTTTCAGCAAAATTTGCCCTCTTGTTTAAGGGATTTGCTAATGAAATCATACAACATGCCCTTTAATAAAAAAAAAGGTGAAATTCTGTTTGTACATTTTTATGTGTAATTTCTCTACTGATGGAATGGGCACTAATGTGTTAGCTGGTTAGCAAACCTAATGAAACATCCCTTTTAATATAATAAAAGCCCTTTTAATAAAAAAAAAAAAGCTGATGTGCTGTTTGTAAGTCTTATGTGTAATTTCTTTACTGATGGAATGGGCACTAATGTATTAGCTGGTTAACTCACTAAAATAAATACCCATACAACATGCCCGTTAATAAAAAAAAATAATAATAAAAAAAATCTTATATGCTGTTTGTAAGTTTTATGTGTCATTTTTCTGCTGATGGAATGGGCACTAATGTGTACTATAAGGCGCACCAGATTATAAAATGCTTTATGCGACACTAGTAAGGAACATGGGTATCGCCATGTTTTCCTTCTAATTTATCTCGCTACTGGGTGGTGAGACCTGTAAAACTAAGATAAGCTAAGTAAACAAAACTATAATTCTTCAAAGAAAAAAACAGTTTCTTGTAAAGTAAAAGAGAGTAAAAGAAACTGCTTAGCAACACCTTAACAACCACCACAAACACCATAGCAACCACCTAGCAACCACCACAGATACCAAAGCAAAATTAAAGGATTTTAAGTTATAGTCCGAAAAATACTGTAACCTGATGAAATATTCATACGACATGCCCTTTTAATTAATAAAAAAAGCTGGTACAATGTTTGTATTTTTTACATGCAATTTCTCTACTGATGGAAAGGACACTAATGTGATAGCTGGTTAACACAGCTTCTACGAACATCTTTATCTTCTTTGTTGTTTCTTGTGTTTTCGCAGGTGTTCCTGATTGGGTTGGTGGTTTCCTGCTGCAAAGGGAAGAAGTCTGTGATCGAGGGCGAAGTGGAAGCGGATGATTCTGATATTAGTGATGATGAGTACATTCACTAAAAACAACAAAAAATTATCTCATATAAACACACTGGATCTTTAAACTCTTCTGACGTCATTTAAACTCATGATCCAGAGAATAGAGACGAAGAATAGAATTGTATTTGGTTTGTGAGTGATGTACAGTACCAGGAAAAAGTTTCGACTCAGACTAAGTTAAGTCATTCAAACTATGAAGAAAAACATGAATTATTCTCATTTTCTCAGTCAGTTTTATGAGGTAGAGTCACCTGGAATTCAGGCTTTCAGTTAACAGCTGTGCTGAACTCATCAAGAGTTAATTACTTGAATTTCTTGTCTCTGAATGTGTTTGAGAGCATCAGTTGTAAATTTGTGAAGAGGTAGAATTATAAATAGTATAAAAGGAATTGTAAACATTTAATAAGAAATTAGAAATAGTAATAAAAAAATAATAAACAAAAGGAATACTAGTTTTAAATCAACATTTAAAATAAGTGAATAAAATATATACTATATAAAAAATAGAAAATTGACATAAATTTATAAAATTAAGAAAAAAGATTAAAATAATAGTAAAAGCAAATTAAAATTATAGTAATGGTAAAATAATGCATAATAATTAACTAAGAACACTGAAATCAAAATAAAAAAAAAACAGAAAAAAAATAATACATAAATAAGAATAAAAAAAAGAAGTAAAGAAAAAGTTACTTTTAGGTTAAAAGTTAAGGTTAGTCAATCTAAAAATAAGAATTTCTGCAACTTTCAAAGTATCGTCAAGTGAAGTCACCGCAAAGACCATCAAAAACGTTTTAATGGTGGAACTGGCACTCATCAGGAGTTACCTTCGCAAGTATTTTGGATTGTTTAACACTTTTTTTAAGTTACTACATGATTCCTTATGTGTTCCTTCATAGTCTGGATGACTCTTAAAAATTGAGGTTTTTGAAGGATTCTAGATTTTGCATAATTTCATAGGAACCCTTCATTTTTAAGAGTGTATATACAGTAAAATCATCATCAAAAAGATAAATAGTTAAATATTTGCACCAAGAAGAAAGTGTGGGATTGTAATGCTATTTAAAAGGAAGATAAAAGTTAACAAGAACAATAAATGATTAATTTTTACAGGTCCAGAACACATTTTTGAATTTTGCAATGCCAGATCTTTATATTTTCACCTTTTTTCTTCAACTTTAAAAGCCAAACATGTTTGATATTAATAAGGTTCTGCGACCAGTGGCTCTAAGGAACACTATAAAATGTTAAAGACATGAACTAAAATCTAAAAGAAAGCTCATTTTATTTACACTCTGGGTCTTAAAACTGACTTTAAAACTGACATTTAAATGAAATAAAGGTCAGTTTATCCAAAAAGAAGAATTTCAAGAACTTTTAGTAAAGTATCCTTAAGCGCAGTCGCCAAAAAGACCATCAAAAACGTTATAATGGTGGAACTGGCACTCATCAGGACCGCCCCTTCGGATGCTATTGGAAGCCCTATCAACATTCAACACTTTAAATTTATGATCATTTATTGCTCTTTCTAACTTATTTTATCTTCCTTGATAAAAATCAATGAATCTGGGTCATATTTAAATTTTGTAAAATTGAAAAACTTAAGTTAAATTCTTTATTCTTTATTTTTTATGCTTGTGTTTAAAAAAATGATTTCACTTACATTATGGATCCTATCCATTGATTTATTTCATTGATTGATTGTTTAAAGATAGTGGTCTTATATACTAACATTTTTTTTCTTTTTCTTTTTTAATTTATTAATTTATGTAATTTTGACCAATAAATCCTTTTCTTTTTTTTTTTTTCTTTTTTTTAGGTTTTAAAAAGCAGCAGTCAGTAAAATATATATGCCATATATTGAGTTTGGAAAAACCCAAACAGCACCTACTTATAGAGCCCATCTGTTGAGGTGCATCAGTATTGTTAGTTGTATTTAACAATATTATATTATTATAAAACATTAAATAATAAATTAAATATGTTAGCATAAATGTTACAGACTGTAGCTTTAAACATCTTTGCAATAAAACCAAATGTAGTTTGAAACTGAATAGCTAAGGCCACGCCCACACGTATCCGTATATATTTAATAAATCTGAAAAAAAAAAAAAAAATATATATATATATATATATATATTTTTTTTTCTGCACTTTTTTGTGGCGCTTAATAAAAAAGGCATGCAAGTTTCTGGCTGTGTCCCAAATCCCTCCCTCCCAAATCACTCCCTAAGTAGTGAACTAGATGTGTAATAATGCAAAAACTACAGCATCCACTCGCAGATAGCTTCAAATGTTATATTTCTGAGTAAATATATACATAAATACGGTTCTACGTCACAACTCACGCATGCAGGTTTCTGGCTGTGTCTTAAATCGCTCCTCACTCCCTTAGTAGTGAACTACATAAGTAATAAAAATACCGATAGCTCTATATTTTAGACTGTTTACTCATATATAAAAAATAAATAAATAAATACTATTTATTACAGATATATTCAATTTGTAGTTTCCGTAGAATCTTGGACTTGCTTCGTACACTACTTAGGGAATAGTGATTAGGGAGTAATTTGGGATTGAACCATTGTATTTCCCCTTTTTCTACTTAATGTCTTTCTTTATGCGGTTCTCTTTAGCGCCCCCTACAGTTCTATTTTCTGAATTTTTGCGTGAACAGGCAAAACGGAGCTTTACGAAAATAAGCTGACATCATAACTCGTTCATGCATGCAAATTTCTGGGTGCATCTCAAATTCCTCCTCACTCCCTAACGTATGCTTGTTTCTGGCTGTATCTCAAATCCCTTCTCACACCCTAAGTAGTGAACTACATTAATCCTAAAACTACAGCCTCTACATTCAGATAGCTCTATATTTAAGAACATTTACACATATAATTCAATTTAAATACTGTTAATTACAGATATATTAGATTTGTAGTTTCCGTAGAATCTTGGAATTAATTCGTACACTACTTAGGGAATAGTGATTAGGGAGTAATTTGGGATTGAACCATTGTAGTTTCCTCTTTCTTCTTAATTAGGTACTCTTTAGCGCCCCCTACAATTCTGTTTTCAGCTTTTTCATATAAAGAGGCAAAACTGAGCTTTACGAAAATAAGCTGACATCATAACTCATGCATGCATATTTCTGGGTGCATCTCAAATTCCTCCTCACTCCCTAAGTAGTGAACTACATAGGTCATAAAACGACAGCGTCTACATGCAGATAGGTATACATTTAAGACTATTTACACATATAATTACATTTACGTACTGTTTTATTACAGATACATTCGATTTGTAGTTTATGTAGAATCTTGGACTTGATTTGTACACTACTTAGGGAATAGTGAATACGGAGTAATTTGGAATTTCTCTTTAGCGCCCCCTACAGATCTGTTTTTCAGCTTTTTCGCGTAGACAAAACTAAGCTTTACGAAAATATGCTGACATCATAACTCGTTCATGCATGCAAATTTCTGGGTGCATCTCAAATTCCTCCTCACTCCCTAAGTAGTGAACTACATAGGTCATAAAACTACAGCGTCTACATGCAGATAGGTATATTATATATATTTATAGATATAATATATTTACATTAAAATATTATCTATATTTTAATGTAAATACTGTTCTATTACAGATGTATAACTGTTTGATTCAATTTAAGATCTGGAATTTCTGTAGAACCCACGACTTGTTTTGTACACTACTTAGGGAATAGTGTTTAGGGAGTAATTTGGGATTAAAACCTCTTTTTTTGGTGCTTGTGTTCTTTTTAGCTCCCCCTACAGGGCTAGCATGCTAATGCAAGCATTTTTAATACTGTTTGGACAAAATTACTGTGTTTTCCAATTTTTAAATATATTCAGATACGTGTGGACGAAGCCTTAATATTGATTTATTTTCTAAATTTCTGTTTTTTATTTTTTTTGTTTTTTGGATAGTAACCCAGAAATATGGCGCCAAGAGGAGTGTGATATATTCTTATGCTGATTATTTATTTTTAAAAAACCTTCTCGATAATTTTGACTGTATTTTGTTTTTCTGTGATTTCAGGAGTTCTGAAGTATTCTATTGTAAAAAAATAATAATAATAATAATTCTGAAAAACTGAATATCACATTTATTAGCAGATTTAAACGGTACATTATTGATCTTGTTTTTTTGCGCACTGCTTGCAGATTTTAAGACTTTAAGAGATTATTTTTGTTCAGGTAGTAGATTTTTTGTTACATCATTAGATGCTTTTTTGAGTTTGAAATACGATGTGAAATGCGGTATTGGATATTTTGGAGTTTTCTGAGTATCTGTGTTCATTTTTGAAACATTGTTACATCCTATTAATAAAGACTTATAATAATAGTTTGTGTTGTTTTTGCAGGGCTTTTGACTTCAAGGCCAGATAAGGGCCCATTTCATCATTTGGCGCTACAGCTTAGCCCTATTCCTCTGTTTTGCGACCAAAGAAACCTTTTAATTTGTTAAAAATGATGATAACAACTATTTTACCATAGTTTAATGTGTAGTTTCAATGTTTTATGACCATCTTGTTCATAAGAAGCGTAAAAAAGTAGTAGTAGTTTGTTTCAGTTAGCAGCTAGCTTGCTAGCTAACTTTTTCGTTCCGCCTTAAATGGAGCAACACAACTGCAGAGGCTGTAGCTTTTAAGGTGGAATGGAAAAATTGCTAATAAAAGCTCATTTTAGCTCCCAATCACAGATAAATTAAGAAATTGACAATAATAATTAATTTCTGCACCACCTGAAAACCCTTTCTAAAGCTGTACAATAAAATAAGCCCTAAAGTTAACTAGTTCAAAAGCAGCAGCAGCAGTTAGGTTGCTGAACTTTACAAATTTATTTTTTCCCCTGTTAAAATGATGTTAATCACTATATTACCATAGATTAATGTGTAGTTTCAATGTTTTTCGGACATTAGTGAAAGAATGGGGCTCAGTAAAATTTCACTACTCACTACTAAATATTCCACAGCCAACTGTCAGTGAAATTATATAACACAGTGGAAGGGACTGGGAACGAGAGCAACTGCACAAAATATACTAAAATATACTAACATCAAGTAAAATATACTTGAAAGAGGATGCAAAATAAAAATAAAAATGTCTCCTTTGGACAAAAACCTGTTTTTATAAGCTAAAATATCACTTTTCCATGCTTGTCACACGTGTGTGAATAAAATAGATTGGAATTAATATCTCAATATTAATATCTCAATATCTCAGCTTTGGAAGGTTTAATAACAAAACGAAGAGCATTTCCGACTAAATCAGGGGTGCCCAAATTTATGCTGTAAGTTTGAAGAAGATCAGAGAAAGTCAAAAATTCCACCCAAAAAAATTCTAAAATTCTACCCCCTTACTGTTTTTTTGTATGAAATCTTTGACTTTCTCTGATTTTCTTCAAACTTCATCACGAGTTTGTACATACTTGATTTAGTCAGGGCTGCTTTTAGTTTTGATGTATCTCACACCAAAGCTGAAATTTGGAGATGCAATTTTTTATTTTTATTTTTTTCAGAATTTTACGCTTCTCCGTCTGGCAATCCAATCGGCGAAACTGAGTTTGGCGGTTGCCAGGAGAACGGTCCTTCTACTACTACTGCATTGTGTTGAGTGTAAAGTTTGGTTGAGGGGGGATCATGTGCAGGGTTGTTTTTCAGGAGTTAGGCTCCACCCTTTAGTTCCAGTGAAAGAATTCCTAAATGCTTCAACAGACCAAGAGATTTTGGACAATTTCATGCTCCCAACGTTTTGCGTAAACAGTTTAGTCTGCAGGTTTGGTGTGGAAGAACTTGACTGGCCTGAACAAGGACCATTTGAATCTTGACTTCAACCTGATAGAACATCTTTGGGATCTATTATAATATATCAAAAAATAAACCTTGTGGAAAAAGTCTTCCCAGAAGAGTTGAAGCTGTTGTGGCTGTAAAGGGTTAAATGATACTTCTACTACTGCTCTGTCTGCATTGTGTGTATTGAGTGTAAAAGTTTGGTGGAGGGGGGATCATGTGCAGATCTCAGCCTGATGAAACACCTTTGGGATTTAATTGGAGTGAAGACTATAAACCAGACCTTCTCATCCAATATCTACTTCTCGAGTCTGACCTCACAAATGGAATTCTTCGGTAAGAATGGGGAGAAATTCCCATAAACACACTCCTCAACCTTGTGGAAAGCAGATTTCCCAGAAGATCTAAAGCTGTTATAGATGTAAAGGGTGGACCCACATCATATTAAACTCTATAGATTAAGACTGAGATGCATCTCATATGGTCATATAGTGTGATATATTTGCAATATAGTGTTTTTTTTTTTTTTTTGACATAATGTGACAATGGCATTGCTTTAAAATGCAATAAAACCCTGTTTTTTTCTATTCTATTATCTGTAACTGTTCTCTTGATTAGTGTTCTCTCTTCTCGGAGAACACTTCAGATGTTCTGCTTAGCATGAACGGTGCTTGTGGGAACTTTGAATGATTCATGTAAAGGTTAATTATTGATTATAAAAGATTTTTATCCCGCGTGTCTGAGACCGAGGGGGTGTTTAGAATGGTTTATTGTGTTTTTCAGGCAGTTTTTCCTGAAATATTTAAACTATTTCTTGCCTGCATAATTGAAAGGAGCTCTTACACAACAGTTTGAACGCTCTACATTTCTTCATCACGGTTCTGTACGAATACATTTACGTGATCTCAGAACTGTGGTGTTTTTAGTTTTTACAGCTAAATTAATCAATCAATCAATCAAATCAATCTATCAACCTTTATTCTGTACCACTATACAGGTAGCCGAGCTCATTATTACACAGAAAAAGTTAATAAAAAAATAAATTTGAAATGATTTAGAAATATAACAGGGAAGCAAAAAAATTGAAGAACATCAATTTTATTTTATTGTATTTTAAACTATTATAAGTAAATATTAAGAGTAAATAAAAACTAAAAAGTGTTTAAAATAAGTGTAAAATAATCAAATCAAATAATATAAGATTTATTGAATTTATTAAAAACTGTAATTTAAATGAAAAGTATAAGTAAATTACAACAGATATAAAATATATTACTCCCAAGTCCCTGTTGACCAAAATTAAGTATCACTTGGGTATGCACATCATGCCTCCCTGATTTTCCCTGATCTGATTTTCCCTGATCTTAAAATAAAAAAATAAAAAAAATCCACTGTCCAAATATACAGTGTCCCTTATATTTATGTGAATAGAATTTATAGGAAATTAAATTGCAATATTTCAAATTTGGAGGGTCTAACAAATAAACTAAAAGCACTTCTGGCTAAATCAGAGATGCTTAAATTTATGGTGTGAATTTGAAGAAGATCGGAGAAAGTCAAAAATTTCACCCAAAAAAACGGTATAATTTTTTTGGTTGAAATTTTTGATTTTCTTCAATTTTCTTCAAATTCACATCATAAGTTCAGGCCATCCTGATATAGACAGAGCTGTTTTTATTTTCGCTGTATCTTCTTCCAAAGCTGAGATATTAAGATCTAATTTCTAATATATTTCATTCACAACATTATATGCTATTTGGACAGTGGAATTTTATCATTTTAAAGTAAATATGGAATCAGGGAGATGTGGGATGGTTGGAAATGTTGTATCTCTGCATTTTGAAATTGTGGTCTTATTAATTAACATTTATTTTACTTTGGTTCATATAGTGCAAATGGGATCCCGATCAAAATATACTAACATCCAGTCAAATATATATATAAATATATATGAAAACTTCTAAATATCACTTTCTGTGCACATCATGTCGCCCCGATTTCATATATACTGCAAAAGATTTCATATATAAAACTGCAAAATTCCACTGTTCAAACCCAATATATTTATGTGAATAGGATATATTGGAATTTATATCTCAATATCTCAGCTTTGGAAGGTTTTAGAGCAAGACTAACAGCAGTTCTGACTAAATCAGGGATGCTCAAATTTATGTTATGAATTTGAAGAAGATCGGAGAAAGTCAAAAATTTCACCCAAAAAAATTGGTAAGGATTAGGATTTTTTTGGACGAAATTTTTGACTTTCTCCGATATTCTTCAAATTCACATTATTAGTTCAGGTCATCCTGACATAAACAGAACTGTTGCTATTTTTGAATTATGTCCTTCCAAAGCTGAGATATTGATAGCTCAATTTCAATATATCCCAGTTAACAAAAATATATGTAGGGGTTTGGACAGTTGGAATTCACAACTTTTAAGACAGATATGGATTTAGCTGAAAGTATTATATATAAGCAGTATAATTTATTTCACATCCCTTTCAAAAAAATCTCATTTATTGTACTTAGGTTCGTATATTGCAAATATATTGAATATATTTAAAAGGAGATTTTTGACCATTTTTACCAAAAATGGTATTCGACTTGAATTCCAGAATTGTTTCTGATACAAATTCAACTAGATATGTTTATATACATTTATTGTAATATTTTGCCCCCTCTCTATTCATCTACTCTACTACATGTAATGTAAAGAAATATATATATATGTTGGAAGCTGACTAATAAAAGTCCCCCTCCTTCCTGTGCTGTTTATACTGTTTATTTTTATATAGTAACCCAGTTCCTCCTGAACAATAGACTTGGCTTTAGAGAAAATCAGGCCATAATCCCTTTCAATTGTATTCATGCTTCTTCTCCATTCATCTCCATTATAGAGGAGGTACTTAGCTCCGGGGCCCGGGGAGAAAAGTACCTTTCTTACCCAGTGGGGGGTCGGGTTCTGATCCGGGAGAGAAAGAGGAGATTCTGGGTCAGTGAGGATTCTCCAAACAATGGGTCTGATCTTTCTTCTTCCTCGCCGTTACTCTGAAAAAATAAGAGAGCACTTAAAAATGATGAGTTTCTTTGATTTTACCAAATTGAAATCCTCTGGAATATAATCAAGAGGAAGATGGATGATCACAAACCATCAAACCACCAAACTGAACTGCTTGATTTTTTGCACCAGGAGTAAAGCAGCATAAAGTTATCCAAAAGCAGTGTGTAAGACTGGTGGAGGAGAACATGATGCCAAGATGCATGAAAAAAAAACTGTGATTAAAAACCACCAGGGTTATTCCACCAAATATTGATTTCTGAACTCTTAAAACTTTATGAATATGAACTTGTTTGTTTTCTTTGCATTATTTGAGGTCTGAAAGCTCTGCGTCTTTTTTGTTATTTCAGACATTTCTCATTTTCTGCAAATAAATGATCTAAATTACAATATTTTTACCTGTTTTTTTCATGCATCTTGACATCATGTTCTTCTCCTCCACCAGTCTTACACACTGCTTTTGGATAACTTTATGCTGCTTTACTCCTGGTACAAAAATTCAAGCAGTTCAGTTTGGTGGTTTGATGGTTTGTGATCATCCATCTTCCTCTTGATTATATTCCAGAGGTTTTTAAATTGGTAAAATCAAAGAAACAAATTAACTAATATAGGGTTTAAGTGCTCGCTTAATTTTTTTCAGAGCTGGATATTATATATCATATATATTTTTATTAGCAGTGCATTTTAAATGATTGCCATTGTATTTGTGCAAATATAGGACCAAAGGATTTGCTCTAGTATTTGGCGGATTTCATCATTCAGACGCATTAAGACTTTCTTTCCCTTCTTAAACCAAATATTTAATAAAGCAGAATAAACCTGAGTAAACCTGCCAGTTCACAGACGAAACATCAGATTAGAAATATATACACATTTCAGCAGAGCACTGGGCACTTCCCGAAGAGTAGTGCAAACAGAAACGTAAAAAATTGAGGCTTTTTGGCAGGAAATCATGTTGGCTATACTTGATTCCTAGCAATTCCTAGCCAGTTTTATTTTTAGCCTCTTAAGACCCTGTGTCCTCATATGTGGACATTATATTTCCACTTCATTTTTTAAAACATTGACCCTTTGGCCTCATATGGAGACGCTGCCTGTACATTTTAGTGGTCACATGACAGGATTGTGCTTGATTGATTGAAAACAAGATGGCAGGAATCCCAGTCAAAGGTTTCTACAGCCAGTCCAGACAGAAACATGGGCCGGACAGATTTGCGTCAAATGTTATTAACTGATTGAATCCTTCTGATATGATAAATTTTAAATATTAAAATAAACTACTGTTCTCATATGAGGAGGGAATTGTTTTATGCAAAAATGACTTCCTGTACAAAGACAAAGTTTAGTTTTTATATTTGTTCGGTTCTACTTATTTCAAAAATGAAAAGGAAAAATTAAAAATGCAAACCAAGCAAAAGTCTCAGGGTCTCAGAAGGTTAAAATTACTTTTAAAATGTAAGGTTGGGGCAACTATCAGGGAAAATAAATTTGAAGAAACTTTTAAAACAAGTGAATTATCATATTTATAAAACTTTTAAGAGTTTTACAGCTAAATCATCTTTTATTTTAAAATAATTAAAAATATAAAATATAAAAATAGCTATATATGCACTTATTTTACTTTTATCCTCTACTATCAAAGTTAACAAGATGCTGAACATGATGATGTTCTGGAGACCTGATGAGTTGAGACTTGATACTTTGTTGCATTACCTAATTTGCATATTTGCATATTTTTGGTCTTTAATTCTGGGTCATCTTTAATTCCCCTCATTTGTCATACTGTTTATCAGGCCTCTGGAAATATTTTTGTTATTGTGGCTGAGGCGGTTGGGGGAGGGGTTTAGTGATTGGGGTAGGGGTTAGGGGGAGGGGCTTAGGCTGTTGTGACAGTGCATTTGAGGTTGTGGTTTCTTTGATTAAATGTCAAAAAAATATGAATTAAACATATTTGTGGTGCTCCTATCTGATGAATTATTATAAAAATATTAAATAATTAAGCTATATAGCTTATTAGCTTATTAGTCTCAAAACACTCAAAATGTTTAGTTTTTGGGGACTAAGGGGAGGTTTTGGGTCTGTTCCATCAAATTGTAAGGGAATAGAGCCTTAAGGGACTTCAGGAACACTTGAGGAATTAAAGCTTATTTAATACTTAAAGGTGTCCTTCTGCTAAAATCCACTTTTTCTTGTTCTTTATGAAATATTTTCTAATATAAATATAAAAGAAAATATTCTGAAAAACGAGTAAATCAGGAAAAACGTTGTATATAGCGAATCTCCCACTTGTCGCTTATTTTTATTTAAATCACTCTCTGCTGTATTTCATTGATCTGTAGGCGAGCCTTGTATTATACAGCTTAATTTAGGGCATGTCAGTGTGTCTTTGCTATCGTAACCACAGGAAAAGTACAGCTTGTTCAGCTTAAAACAAGCAAAAGCCGCGTACTAATTCTCTTAAATAATCATGGGTGTGGTTAATTCATTTTGGGCTTAATGTAAAATAAACCAATCAGAGTGTCAGTTGCTCATCATTTTCTTTAAGAGTCAGGTGAGCTCTGGCTTTGGCGGGTTGCTATTTTAACAGTGCAGCTACCTGGACGTGTCCAACACTTTTCAGCAGCTCATTTACGGGAACAGCAATGTTATTTTATTTAGTATTCTGTTTAGTGTTTCTGTAAAAGTTGGGTTTGTGCACTGCCAAGATAGCGATGAAAGTCTGGCTGTTGTCGCTAGTCTAGGTTGTATTCAGTCAGTGGCGCACCTGTGTTTTCTGTTGCCAAGATAAAGATAGAAATACGCCAGAATATTACCTGAACATCAGTGTAGATATATTCAGAAGCACTATTGCTATTAAACGATGCAGACGGAAGCTGTTAAAATAGACTGTTGGCTGGATATAAGATGTTTTGAGCTCTCGCTGTGTTCTCAGTTCCACTGTTTAAACCCCTGTTTCACACATCAGGGGTAAATCCGTTCCTCGGTCAGGTGGTTTTCCCTGGACAGCCGGCTTCGAGTGCTAGTTAGCCGAGCCCGGGCCTGTCACAAACAGCATGTTCTGACAGCTCTCTGGTTTACACCGTGTTTTCCTGTTTCTCCCGGCTCTCCCACGAGCACTTGCACTTTTAAGTGTTTGTGCATGTCCGTGTACACGGCGCCCCCTAGGCAGGTTAACCTCGCTGCCCTGTGATCCTGAGGGAAAGTCAGCAGGGGCTCCCAATGAAGAACACTCGCCCTGTCTGACAGAGCTGTCTACTTAACACTGCTGCTGCACTGCCAGCTCAATTCCTGCATGTCCTGTAATCCAGCATGTGCTGCAAGTTAGCATGCATTGTAATTCAGCATGAACTGTAATTTAGCATGCACTTGTACTATAATTTAACATGCACTATTATTTAGCATTCACTGTAATTTAGCATGCACTGCAATTTAGCATGCATTGTAATTCAGCATGCACTGTAATGCAGCATGCAATATAAATCAGCATGCACTTTAATTCAAATGTACTATAATTCAACAAGCACTATTATTTAGCATTCACTGTAATTTAGCATGTCTAATAATTTAGCATGTACTCTAATTTAGTACACATTATAATATAGCATGCACTGTAATTCAGCATGCACTAAAATTTAGCATGCATTGTAATTTAGTATGCACTTTAATTTATCATTTTCTGTCATTCAGCATGTTTTCAGCATGCACTATAATTCAGAATGCACTGTAATTTAGTATATTATTTAATTCAGCATGGACTGTAATTCAAAATATACTATAAATTTGAATTCACTATAATTCAGCATTCAATGTAATTCAAAATGTACTAAAGTTTAGCATGCACTATAATTCAGCATGCACTGAAATTTAGCATGCATTGGAATTTAGCTTGCATTGTAGTTTAGCATGCACTGTAATTCCCAAGGTCACCCAAAAGCAGTGTGTAAGACTGGTGGAGTAGATTCTTATGGGTCCAGATTTACCCTGTTCCAGAGTGATGCCTAGTGATGCTTCATCATGCCTAGTTCGTACCGTACAAGCCTGTGGGGGCGGGGCTATAATCTGGTTGCTGCAGTTGGTCAGGTCTAAGTTCAGCAACCTTATTAGCCCAAAGAACCAGATCAGCTGACTACCTGAACCTACTGGAGGACCAGGTTTGTGCCTGGATAGCAGGTATTGAGCTGGGTGATCTAACAGGCTGTATATGGTTAGTACTGACCTTCTGAACCCTAAAGCAGGAAGTGCTAAAATGAATTGTCCCCCTTGTGGATTAATAATCACTACACTGGGTGAATAAAGTGTGTGGTTTTATTGACTTGCAGCAGAAGAAAGCAGAAGGTAGTGCAGTAATTGGGCCGTTCAGGTTCTGTCTAGTCGTTCGCCTCACTGTCGAGGTGGTTGTACGTCCTGATGGGTCGTCCTGGTGGTGGTGGCAGCGATAATCGACTGGTCGGAGGTCAGCAGAATAGAAATTGATGCTTACTGCGATACAGCGGCGCTAGGGCTTCCGTCGCAGAGCATTGTTAAAGTGGGTCTGTAAGCGGTGAAAGCAGCAAATAGCATTGAAGACGGAAAGCGAGAGCGTCGAGAGTGCACTTACAACACTGCCGATAAATATATTTGCGCTATACGCCACTGCACTCCTGATTTCACTTCACTCCTTCGTTTCTTTGGTTTTACTATGAGTGAATGGAGGAGCTACTGAACTCTGAGTTTCCTCTTCTGAAGTCCCCAATGCTCCACCAGCCGCTCGCGTTCAGTAAAACTGAGCCAGATGCTGTACCCATTCTTTTATATTATATATCTATATCTGTACTTGCTGTAATTTGGGAAGGAGAGTAACGTAATTTCAATTCTCTGTATGTCCTGTACATATGCAGTATGGACAATAAAACTACCTGACTTGACTTGACTTGACTTGTACGTGTGACGTAAGTAGGTACAGCCGCGTGACGTGGCCAAAAGAACAGATAATGGATTAACAGATTATGTCTTACAGCCAATGAAAACCCAAAAATCATGTCTCATAAAATTAGAATATTATATAAGACCAGTTGGTACTTTTGGTACGCAGTGTGGGCAGTGTGCCAAGTCCTGCTGGAAAATGAAATCCGCATCTCCATAAAAGTTGTAATCAGCAGAGGGAAGCATGAAGTGCTGTAAGATTGGCTCACGCCGGCCCTGCACAAATTCATTGGTCGTCTCCACCAAGACAAAAAAAAAAACAAGACGATTTTTACATTTAGTTAGAAATAAGACAATTAGCTTAAACTAATGCACAATAAATAATGTTACCAGCGCTTTACGTCCAACATAACTTTACATCCAACTAACATAAACTAAGGGTTAAAACACATTTCCATTATAGGGACATAAAATGTGACTCGAAAACCAACAATCTGAATTTGGGAACAAATAACAGATTTTCTAAGCTATATAAAATGAGAGTTTTAATTTTATATAAAATGCAAGATTGTGAGTAGGGAAAAAAAGAAACTGAATTTCATTGGTCCCAGTAAAGAAAGTTTAAAAAATGCTTAAAACTAATTTCTGATAATCAGAAACACAATTGTGACCAATTGACAATTTGAGAAATAAATAAATAATTGTGAATAAGAGAAAATAATCACTAGATCAGTTGTTACTGTCTTTACTGTTATTTGTGAGCTTTATTGTAAAGTGATACCAGTTCACACTAAGTCCAGCTGCCCTGCAGATACGCACTTTCACTTTTCCCCACTTTTTTCACTTTTAATCTGTCCTCATCACTGACAGAACTCCCACAATGCATTATTCACTGCGGAGCAGCGAGCTGGCGCACGGTTCAGCCGAGGACCGAGAGCTCCTGCATAAAGCTCCCGCTTTAATTCATGTTAAAAGGGGTCAGATTTTACAAGGTCAGCGTTTATACGGTCCTGTAACTAATATTTCCCCTCTCCCCGCCGCTCCCGACCTGCCGCTTTTACCACAACAATCAAAACTACTGTGTATGAAGACCTGTACCTGCATCAGACCAATATAATAACAAAGAAAGTGCAAACAAACAAATGTAGCGGCGATAAAAAGCCCTGCTCCAGCGGTCCTGCGGCCAGTAAAGCCCTGCCCAGATCCACTTCCTGGATCAGGTCCATCTCTGAATGGAGCTTTTATCTGTTCAAGCTGAAAAAATAAAGGTGAAGTTGGCGCAAGTCCACTAAAACTCTCTCTGTACCTGATAAAAGTCCATTTTCACCATTGCAGTTCAATATATATATATATATATAGCAAAATGAACATTGTTGTTTTATTCTATAAACTACAGACAACATTTCTCCCAAATTCCAAATAAAAATATTCTCATTTAGAGCATTTATTTACAGAAAATAAAAAAAATGAGAAATGGCTGAAATAATAAAAAAGATGCAGAGCTTTCAGACCTCAAATAATGCAAAGAAAACAACAAGTTCATATTCATAAAGATTTAAGAGTTCAGAAATAATCAATATTTGGTGGAATAACCCTGGTGGTTTTTAATCACAGTTTTTTTCATGCATCTTTGCATCATGTTCTCCTCCACCAGTCTTACACACTGCTTTTGGATAACTTTATGCTGCTTTACTCCTGGTGCAAAAATGCAAAGAGTTTAGCATGGTTTATTAGATTATTACATTTATCTGTTACCTGGTCAATAAAACAAAAATATATAATTCAAAGATTCAAAGATATCCTTGAATCTGTAAAATGCCATTTTACAATTGAAACAAAAAAAAGAATCTGAGTTCTATAGAACCCAATAAAGAATGGCGAATAAAAAAGGGTATACAAACTTTTGCATCCAATTGAACTGAGGCTTAAAACAGAAACACTTCAGATATCCAAAGAAAAAAAAAAGAATAACAATTTTGACATGAATATCAGAGTTGGGGAAAGAAACAGAACGTGGGATTTCTGTTAGAAAGTCTGTTTTTAAGATGATTCAGTAAAACGTCCAAGCATTCAACTAAACATTCCAGATTAAGAGACAAAATATGTGTAAAAAAAAAAAAAAAAAAAATCTGAATTTAAAGCTCACCTTCCGTCGTTTTTTCTTTCATTTTAAAATGTCTAGTTGTGGTCTCTAGTATGAATGAATGAATGACATGTGAGCCGTTTTTGTAAAAAAAAAAGTGCTCAGGTGTCTCTGTATAGCTCTTTTTTAATGGACTGTTTTAGGGGTGTGTCCAAAATGACCGGATTCCAGCTTTGCTCATGAATATTCATACATGCAAACAGCATGCAAATATCTCTCCTCTGATTGGCTAGGAGCACTGCGACGCCCCTCCGCCGCTCTGCCGCTCACTGCCTCCCACCTCCTAACTGATGAGCGGTGATGTTGCGTCGCTTCAGCTCCGCCTCTGGGAGTTTCTCGAGCCAAGGTGGGCTGGTCTGTGAGTTTCTGCCTACGTAGGCAGAAAGATAATTCAAAATTCACCCGTTTTTCGGAGGGGGGGAGGGGGGATTTCTTTGCTTAGCTCCTGCAGACAATGGGGGCTGCAAAACAGTTTAATGTGCAGGTGTACACATTCAACTCGGAGAGACCTACTGTATTCCACAAAAAACAAGAAAAATCGGATTTTCACGGAAGGTGAGCTTTAAGAACAAATAACAAATTTCCTAGAATCTATAAAATGCGTTTTTAAAATGTAAAAATGAATCCAAATTCATTAGGACCCAGTAAAGAAAGGTGAAGAAATGGGTATAAAATCTTTTGGATATAAAAACTAAACTGAGAAATAAAGACATTAAAAGAGAAACACTAACAAATCAGAGTTGGGGAAAGAAACGGAATGTGGGATTTCTGTTAGAAAGTCTATTTTTAAGATGATTCAGTAAAACTTCCAAGCATTCAACTAAACATTCCAGATTAAGAGACAAAATATGTCAAAACTTTTGAAAAAAGTGAAGAAAGTGAATATTTGGTAAAAACAATTTAAAAATGTGCAACATTATTAAATCCAACTAAAAACTGAGGCCTAAAACATGTTTGAGGTTAAGGGACATAAAATCTGGCAGAAAAACAAACAAACAAAAAAAATCAGAATTTGGGATTAAATAACATATTTCCTCTGATCTATAAAGTGCATTTTTTTAATAAACAAAAAAAAGAATTTGAATTCCATAGAACCCAATAAAGAAAGTTGAAAAAGCATTATAAAAATAACAAAAAAGAGAAAGAATAACAATTTTGACATGAGATTTCTGTCAGAAAGACTTTTTTTGAGATGATTCAGTAAAAGGTCTCTCCTGTGTAAAAGGAGGATTGTAATATATTCTCAGGGCTGCTGGGTAACGGCGGGATCCCGCGAGGCTGAACTGGGTTTAATGCATATTAATGCGGCTCAGATCCGTACGCTCGGTCCTTGCTGCAGTTTGGCATTAAAACCCTTTTTTAAAGTCTCTCTCGGTCCCATCTGTCGTCACAGTGGCGTGATCAAGACCAATCATCTCAGGCTGAGATATTAAACCGGGTCCCGGCGAGCTGTGGAGTGATCTGCAGAGGGTCGTTAGGTCTCGCCTGATGAAACTGAAGGTGTTTGGATCTCGCAGGCTTTCTATCTCTTCATGCTGTGATGCTTTTTTATTTGTTATTTCTGCCATGCTGTATAGAGTCATGTTCCAGTGTATAATTAATGTAGAACAGTAGCTTAACCCTTAAAATAAAACAAAGTAGAACATGACTGTAAAGTGCAATGAAAATGATGTGTGGTTTTGATTATACATTGATTTTAGTCAAATAAAAATCAAAATCTCAAGCTCAATCTCAGTCAGGTTGGATGAAGATCGTCTGTGAACAGCAATTGTCATGTCTCTCCACAGAAAATCAATGAGATTTAGGCCTTTTAGGACTTTAAATGGGCCTGATCTCTGATCTAAACCATTCCACAGTAGCTCTGGCTGTATGTTCAGGTCCAGGAGGTGAAAAAAAGGTCAGGTGGTTTGCTTTTGCTGTTTTTTTGCAGCTATAGCTGCACAGCTGCACCAAGAGATGCATGAATTCCGATTTATTTGACCATTCACATTCATGTCTCAAGTCCATGGATTGGATATGTATCTGATTTAGGACCACATGTGAAAGTGACTCAAATCTGATTTGAAAAAATCTGATCTGAGCCACATTGAGCAAAAAATTATATTTAAGCCACTTCAGCCTGGTAATGTGAACGTAGTCTAAGAGAGATAAAATAGATTCTTCCTTGCTGCATAAGTCATAATACTATTTAACCTTTATCACTTTTATTTTTCAGCATTTCACATTTACAAAAATGCTTAAAATTAAGGTATAGTATGCAAACAATTTATTATTCTGAGCTGAACAGCTTGAGTTTTATTGCAAAATGCTATTTTTTTTAGCTTGGTCCCAAAAAAATAGATTTAAATTTTTATTGAAAAAAAAACAAACATTTTTTTTATTAACTTCCCGAACAATCAGCCAAAAACAAAAAAGTCTACATGTGTATTAAAGCTATATGAAACTATGTTATTTAGTCTATATAAAACTAAATAACGCATTCAGGACTGGGTCTTGCCACAAGATGGCGCAATAGTCTCGGTTAAATTCAAATACATTTTTTTTAACACTTTTTATAACAAATTTTCTCGCAAAACATCCACTTGTGATGTCTTTAACTACACTGGTGGTGTTTTCAAGTTGTCGCTCTAACAAATATATGAATTTTATAGACAAATGGCTGAAAAACTTCTAACGAAACCTGTAGAGATCCCATGGTCTAGTGGTATCAGAAGTGTCTTTTGCATCAGAAGGTTGGTGGTTCAAATCCAGATCAGATCAAAATCAAAAATTTAAGATGAGTAATCAGATCAAGGTTTTTCCCAATGCTTGGTTGCAAAGGTGTTTGTTTGATAGGTGGTTGCTCTGGAGTTGCTGTACTTTATTTGGTTGATATGGTGTTGCCCCAGTCAACAGCGAGTATGTAATCTCTACTATTGGGTATCAGTTGAGTCAATGCCTTAATTTTTTTACTTTTTTCAAAGTTTCACAAAGTTACTCCTTCAAACCTTTCAAGAATGTTACTTTACATTTTATCAAAGTTGGAATTCTGTGTGTGCAACATTCTTAAAACATTTTTTGGAAAGTTCTTGAAATGTTATTTCTGTAACCTTTCTGAAACATTTACAAAACTTTATTCATGGAACTATGAAGCATTTAGACTGAAAGTTTGGTATGGTTTGGGTCTGATTTGCTAAAAAGGTTTCTTGAGGTTTCTGGCTGTTGAGACTATCAAAAATGTTGAAGGTCAGTAGGGAAGCAAAGACCAAAGCCTCTTTTAAGTGTTTCATATATTTCCAACTGGCTTAGGTTGGGCGTTAACCAACTCAACATAATTCACTTGCAAAGTCTTGGAACCTTGTTTCAGCTTCAGGCTCAATGTCTCATTGAGTTCATTTAGGTTGAGGTGGGATTATATGGTCCAGTGTAAATGAACTGGCCTAGCCAATGAGTGAACGTCTTCAGCATTGGACTCAATTGATTGAAACTGATCAGAACAAACAGAATCAAGAATCAAAGTCAAGAAACCTTGAGAATCTTGAGTTGAGTCCATCTTGGAGATCAGTGGTCCACTGGTAGACCATTTGACTTCAAAGACCAGAATTTCAGAACTTTTAAAACTTAAAAACTTTACAATTCGTCACTTCGAGACCTTTCTCTTCTGGTCTTTGTGTTCTAAAAGATGGAATCGAATCATAAATGCTAAAAAAAAAGCATTGGAAAAGGTGAGATCCTGTGGCTCAGTGGTAGATGCTATGCCTCTAAAATCAGGAGGTTGTCGGTTCAAATCCCGACCAGGACCTCGCCGCTTGGATGATGGCTGGATGGCGTGATGGCTGGAGAGTGGAACGCCTGGACAGCGGACCCTCAACACCTGAGAAGGGGGGGGAAAATACCTGGGGCTGCCCCCCCCCTGAGCTCCAGAGAGAGGGAGGTAGGGGGTTATGGATCCGGAAACGAGAAGTTCGACTTAGTTTTTAAATAGACAGTATATTTAAAACCTATCACCTCACTTTTTTGAGTCTTTTGGAAGGAAGACCCCTGCTTCCTTCTTTTTCCTCCTTCCCCCTTCAACCTCCTTCTTTCCATTCATTCGTTCGTTCACCCATTCTGTCACCATCCAGCCTTCTCATCGCCCTGTGAGACCTGGCCAGATTTGAACCGGCAACCTCCTGTATTGGAGGCAAGGCTTTTCTCACAAAGCCACCAAGTCTCACATCTACCAAGCTTTTTTTTGGGGGGTTTATCATGAAGATTGGAGGCTGGCCAAAAAACTCGACTAACTAAAATAAGCCGCCATCTTGGACAACCAAAGTTTGCTGACAAAGTGAGGGACTTAAGATGCATCTCAGATGGTCTACCAGTGACCTGGCAACTGCAAGGTCTTGTGGACCACTGGTAGAACCGTTACGTCAAACTTTATCAGAACATTATCAGACCTTTTCAGATCTTTTTAGATCTTTTCACATCTTTATTCAACCGCCCAAATCCCAGTTAGCAATCCAGTGGAACAACATTTTATAGTGGAAAGATGACGGAAGTCTAGGGAAGCCTCTTGCAGATGCGTCAACTGGATTCCTTAGAGTCCTTAGAGACTTAACTTTGACTTAGATCAAATGTTAATGGAGCTACTGAACTAATGTGGATGTTTCTTGTTAGTGTTTCTAAGCCTTTATTCAGTCCACTAGATGGTGTAGAGGACGAATGGATCCACACCTTATTTCCCTATTAGTGGACCTTAATACAGAGAGATCATTGGAGAGATCACCAATCCCAAAGTCCACCATATTGGATTACCAAAGTTTGCTGATTAAGTGAAAACAAGTCATTAAGACTTAAGACATTGGTTGAATTTGTTTTTTTAGGATGTTTTTGTGGAACATTAATTCTGTAACACTGTAGACTAACCTTCCAAATATTTCTTTTATGTTGCAGAAAGTTCTTACAGCATTTTTCTCCATTTGTTGGGTTTCCATGACCAGGAATGCTTTAAGTCAAGAGCCTATTATTTCTGGGAATCTTCAAACATGGTAAAACTGCAAGGTTTTAAAGTCCACTAATAGAACCTTCTCTCAGAACCAAAATATTATCAGTTGACAGATTGACACAAAAAATAAATCAGATTGGGTACCAACTTTAGCGTCATTTGAGATAGATACTTGGGGCGGAGCCTAGAGAGAACAGATGCTACCATGAATGTAAGGGCTAGTGCTGTAAAGGTGGATATGTCTGTTATAGCCTTAATTAATTTATTTTTTTGGTGTTTTGTATGACTTAGTCTTTTCTTTCACACCTTTGAATTGGGTTTTCTTTAAGAAAGCTTGTAAACTGTAGACTTTAACCTCAAACTGTTAAAAGTTTTGGCAATGGTTTAAACAATAGATTAGTCTCCAATTTACCAATCAGGTGTGCAGATGTTACCATCACTGTGAAGACCAGTCCTGGAGTCATACAAAAACTTAGAATTGCAAATAAAGGTATATTTTAGGGTGCAAATTTGCAATTTTTGCAAGCAAGCGCCACGTTTAACAATAAATGCATGCATCTAGAAGTCCTTGAACAAAAAAAACAAGCTTTTTCTTTTCTCTTTAAACTTTAAATCTGTTCTTTTATGGTAGCTTAGGCTCCGCCCACATGATCACCTGACTTTGATCACCTACCATCAATGTGAAGACCAGTCCTGGAGTGTAAGAGTCCTAGGAGGTGGTCCTTTGAGTATAGCGTTGGGCTTTTTCTTAGGTCAAGTTTACTTAAATCCTGCATTTTCTACCAACTTGAGTTGGTATGCATAAGAAAATGGAATGCATAAGTAATGGGTGACATATAAAGTAATCCATTGTTATGGATAACTATGTATCCCAAAATACTGCTGGAAAATGAAAGCACATACCTGTATGTCAAATTATAGAAACACTACAGGTTCAAGCAAGTTTCAACAATGACAAAAAAATGTATATAGTCTCATATTGGCCCAATTTGTAGTATATGTCTACAATTTTCATATATGGCATGTTAGGCTCCACCCACTTGATCACTTGATGCTGTTACCATCCCTGTGAAGACCAGTCCTGGAGTATAGAAGGGCTAGAGTTGAAGCCTTTGTATAAATTTGGGCCTTCAACCAGCCCAAATTTACCCAACTCCCCACACGGTGTGTGCAGGAAGCATCATCAGTACCGTGGAGGTACGTGGTGGTCCAGTATGGATGACCACACTTCCCAGTTTACTGCTCCTGCTGCTACTGGAGACCACTGAGGGGGTGGTGCCACTCTCAGGAAGTTCCTGAGGGAAGGATGCCACTCTCAGGTGGAAGACGCCTCACCTGGCACCACTCAGGTGAGAGGGGGAAGTGGTGAGATACCTGTGCAAGCAAAAAAAAGAGAATTTTTTTGAAAACGATTTTTTTTCAAAATCAGACGCGATTCTGAGAGTCCGTGCTGATACTTATACTCCCGCTCTAGGTTTCTCATCCGTGGTGGAAATATCGTAAAAACGGCTTAATTTCCGTCCTCACCACGATCAAGAACACTAGTGATATCGAGTGCTTTAAATACCGCTCGTTCGTTCGGCAGCTTCTGATTGGCCGGTTCGCTCGAAATATGCAAATGAGCACAATGTTCACGTCTTAGACGAAACCAGCAATAGAGCTACAGCTCTGAACCAGCCAATCAGAGCCAACCACAAGAAGTTCACTCCCCCTATATATCCAGTGAGAATATACCTTAACTACTTAAAACTGAGATCAAATGAAGACTATCTAAAATAAAAGATCAAAGAGTTTGAACATAAAATCACTAAAAGCAGCAATAAAGACCTAAAACATCTTGAAAAACGTAATGTTGTATCTTTAAAATGTGGCTTTACAGGCCTATAGAAGAATAATATGTTATGTTTTAGTGCAATTAAACAAAATCAATTCCAATTTTGGACACTTTTGAAGCATTTCTTTAGGACAATTTGTCTTGAAATTCTAAAACCATCTAAAATGAACAACCACTAAGAAAAGTGGTGAACATCAAACAGCAAAAAAAGGAGATACAAGGTTTCTAGACAATACACTATATGGTTAAAAGTACTGGGATGTCTGCCTTCTTCTTCTACAGTGATCCTGGTTTGGTGATCACAATCTAAAACTTAAGTACAACTAGGACTACAAAGTGGCAATATAGAATCATGGTTAATTCAAGGTACTTTTGAAGCAATGGTTCTTCCAGTGGACCTATCAGGAACATTATCAGTTCCAGACCTGTCTTTGCATGCCTTCACTCAACATCCCACATTGTCACCATCTTGGGCAACTTGAGCAACTTGACCAGTCAGGGGTTTAAAGACATAAATCTGAGCAAACTAAGAGCAGTAAGAAGTTGGAACTTGTTTCAAATCCTATATATCTCTTCTTTAGCCTACCATCAGCCTTCTTAAGGTATCTTAAGTCACTTACCTGGTCTGGTACACCTGGTTAGATATAACTCTGATTGTAGGGTGAGGGAGGGGCTTAAAAGGTTAGGGTTCCTAATTGTCACCCTCTTGGGCAATCTAAACAAGTCAATGGCTTAAGATGCAACTCTGATGGTAGGCTAAAGGGAGGAATCCCAAGGGTTTGGAACAATTACCAACTTCCTACTGCACTCAGTTTGCTCAATGTGGTCTTTAGAAACCTTGTGGAACATTACTTCAGTAACATTATAGTCTAAACTTCCTAATACTGCAAGATTCAATGGCCCACTGGTTAAAATGTTCCTTCAAATCAAGAACAATATCAGCTAAAGACCTACCTTTCCCATGTCTTCGCTCAAAATCCATGATTGTCACCCTCTTGGGCAACCTAAGCAAGTCAATGGCTTAAGATACAACTCTGATGTTTGGCTAAATGGAGGAATCTCAAGGCTTTGGAACAAGTGATGAATTCCTACAGCTCTCAGTTTGCTCAATGTGGTCTTCAAAAACCTTCTGGAACATTAAATATGTAATATTATAGTCTAAACTCCCTAGTACTGCAAGATTATGTGGTCCACTGGTTGAAATGTGCCTTCAAATCAAGAACAATATCAGTACAAGACCTACCTTCACCATGACTTCACTCAAAATCCAATATTTTCACTCTCTTGGGCGACCTAAACAAGTCAATGGCTTAAGATATAACTCTGAGCAAACTGTAGGAAGTTGGTAATTGTTCCAAATCCTTTAGATCCCTCCATTTAGCCTACTATCAATGTGGTCTTTAGAGAGTTCCTGGAACATTAATTCTGTAAAATTATAGACTAAACTTACTAGTACTGCAAGATTCTATGATCCACTGGTTGAAATGTGCCTTCAAATCAAGAACAATATCAGTTCAAGACCTACCTTCACCATGTCTTCGCTCAAAACCCATGATTGTCAACCTCTTGGGCAATCTAAACAAGTTAGGAGCTTAAGATACAACTCTGATGGTTGGCTAAATGGAGGAATCTAAAGGGTTTGGAACAAACACCGAATTTCCTGGAACATTAATTCTGTAACATTATGGTCTACCATTCCTAGTACTGCAAGGTTCTTTGGTCCACTCAAGTCAAGTCAAGTCAAGTCAAGTCAAAATCACAAATAGACACCATCTTGACCTAATCAATTTAGGGACTTGAGACCAATCATGGACAGCAGGCTGAGGAAGGGACTTGTCAGGTCAGTAATTTACCCTAGTCGTGGACTACACACCATTATGGATGAAGATTTTCCATTGCAAGAAAAAAATAGGATTTCCTGTTCCAGGAAATGGACCCAAAGGGTTAGAACAGATGTTCCTGGAACTTTACTTTTCTTACATTGCAAACTAGCCTTACTGGTACTTAAACAAATGTTCTTACAGTAGAACATTAGCCATTAGCGAGGTCTTCATGACTTCATGACCAGGGTTGCATTGGGTCTTGAGCCTACTTCTATGGTGGGTATGCATTTGTTTTAAACTGGAATTAAGCCTAGTCTTGACTAAACAGTTTTCTGAATGGAGATTTTTGCCATTGAAACAAGCATTTAGTCTACAGCTAGGCTACAACCTTGGAGGTCCACCATGAGGAAAGCTGGATTGTTACAGTGATTCTAGGTAGAACTGACTACAAACTGAGAATCTAGAGTTTCTCATAATCAGTTCAAGGCCCATCTTTTCAGGGCTTCACTCAATTTAGCTGTAAGATCCCAAATATCGCACCTTCTTGGACAACCTAAACCAAGAAAGCGAAGGAAGACCTAACTCAGATGGCATTAAGGTATAAAGTTCTCCATGAGTTGGGTCTCAATCTAGGCAAGGGAGGAACCAACTAAAGGGTTCATGGACCCTCTAGCACCATCTAGTGTTCACAAACCAACATTACACTCAACTGATTGAAAAAACAGATGGTGGGAGAAGTATAATGCTAGAGACCAGAGACCTAAATTGGCGAGGACTCCAGACATGAGCTTGTCAATCATGTTTTGCATCAATCAATTAAATTCTTGCTTTTAGCTATAAATAACATTTTGCATTGACCAATTGCAGAGTAAAATTACCTATCCATCATTTGCATCAGCCAATCTAGATGTTGTTTAGATTTGATCCTGGTTCTTTTACCTGTTGGAACTCAAGACAGTTACTAAAACTTTTTTTTTTAATTTTATGATTATTTTATAGATTTTTTTTTTATGTTGTGACCTGAAATAAAGACAAGGTGACATTTAAGGCACTTCCACGTACATAAGAAATACTTTTACACCTTTTTCCAATTCCTTTAATTTTGACTGGCCAATGCAAGAAATTGTTGACAATTGATCTCTGTTGTCTGATTGGCTGATGCACGAAATGATTCACAGTATCCCTGGCCATTTGGAACACCCATTGGTTCGGCAATCGGGATGCAGTTATATAAAGTTTTATACAGTTAATTATCACTTTTATCTATTAGCGTTAGCAGAAGTGGTTAATTGGTAGTTGCTATAGTGTTATGTGGTTTCTATGGCGTCTTGGGTGGATGCTATAGTATTGCGAAATGGTTTCTCGGTTGTTGCTACAGTGTTAAGTGGTTTCTATGGCATCTCAGGTGGGTGCTATCATTGCAAAGCGGTTTCTTGGTTGTTGCTATCGTGTTAAGTGTTTTTACGGCATCTCGGGTGGATGCTATATCATTGCAAAGTGGTTACTTCGTGGTTTCCATGACGTTAAGCGGTTTCTATGGCATCTCAGATGAATGCTATACCATTACAAAGTGGTTACTCAGTGGTTTCTATGGCACCTTGAGTGGATGCTATGGCATTGCGAATTGGTTACTCGGTGGATGCTATGGTGTTAACTGGTTTCGATGGAATCTCGGATAGATGTTAGCATTGCAAAGTTACATGGTTTCTATGGCATCTCGGGGGGATGCTACAGTATTGCAAAGTGGTTACTCAGTGGTTGCTACGGTGTTTAGTGGTTTCTATCGCGTCTCTGATGGATGCTAGTGGGATGTTATAGTAGGAAAGGGTTGGATGAAGAGTAGAAGTATTCAGTGCGCACATGATAAAACAGAAATAAAATGCGTCGAGAAAGAGAGAAAGGGAGCGAGGGATTAAGAGGTTGAGATAGAGCCGATATTAATTAACACTAATTAAATGATATTAAGCCTGGACTCCCTGTGTTATTATTTAATACAGTATAATTAGCTGATAAAGGCGGCGTATCTGGGCTGAGCTGGGTCCTCTAAGGTGAGCTGTAGCAGCACTTTATTATTAATAATAAAAGCTGGGGCTGATGTGGAGGATCAGGGGTTATTTTACTGTGTGCTCTACTGATGTTGTGCTGAATTAATACTTCCCATCATGCACCCGGGTGAGTAAAAAAAATTGGCATGCAGTTCTGTCTCACGCAAATATGTAAACGAGGTGTGGTATTGAGATATATATTGTAAATTGCCATTCATGTAAAAAATGTTAAGATATATATATTATATGTTGCCATTTGGGAAAAAAAATATTGAGATATATCATATATATTGCCCTTCAGGTAAAAAAAAAGATGTATGTTGTATATCACCCTTCATGTGAGAAAGGTAAAAAAAAAAAAAAAAAAAAAAAAAAAATATATATATATTCTGTAATTTCTGTATTTATCGAATATCGCCATTCGGGAAAACAAATATCAATATATATATCATATATTGCCATTCATGTAAAAAATGTTAAGCTATATATCATATATCGGCATTCGGGTAAAAAAAAAAAATATCAAGAAATATATAGTATATCACCCTTCAGATAAAAAATATTAAGATATATATTGTACGTCGCCACTTAGACAAAAAAAAAAAATCAACATATATATATTGTATATCACCCGTCAGGTAAAAAAAATATCAAGATATATATATATATATATGAGAAATGTCTAAAATAACAAAAAAATATGCAGAGCTTTCATACCTCAAATAATGCAAAGAGTTCAGAAATCAATATTTGGGGGAATAACCCTGGTTTTTAATCACAGTTTTCATGCATCTTGGCATCATGTTCTCCTCCACCAGTCTTACACACTGCTTTTGGATAACTTCAAGCAGTTCAGTTTGGTGGTTTGATGGCTTGTGATCATCCATCTTCCTCTTGATTATATTCCAGAGGTTTTATTTATAATATATTTATTTTTTTTTTTTTTCTGGAGCAGAGCTTAAACATCGCCACCAGCAGTATAATATAATCTGAGAACGCCTCGGCGCCGGTCGCCCGTCCCCTGGAGGCAGCGCTGCTCTGTGGCCATATGCATCCCGTCCCGCTGCAGCTGACTGCGCTGCTTTTTACTCTATTTTTAGACTTTTATTTCTATTTTAATCTCCAGCCTCATATATCACTTCCTCTTATACTGATCCTGGCACAGCGTGGGCTGGCATCAGCGGAGAAAAGCCTATAAAACCGTCATCCATCCTTTATATAGAGCTGAACCTGGAACTAACATCCCACAGCTAACAACTAGGAGCTGGAGAGAACATTTAGTAAATGTTACAATTAATGTTCTTAGAATATTCAAGCTAAAAGTCATCTGGAGGGTCTTAGAATGCCTTAATTTAAGAATTTAAATTACGAAAGAAATAATTTTAACATTTTCATACCGTTTGTGGTCATTCTTCTAGCTGGGAACGTTTACGTGAAACATTTGAAAATTTTACTTTTAAAGTTTCCATAATGTTAGTGTCAATTTGTCTAGCTGAGAATATTACATTATAAATGTTCTAAAACCTTTAATTTTTTATTTTTTAAGGATGTTATTCTTAACGTTTCCATAACATTAGTTCTTATTCATCTAGCTGATAAAGTTACATGACAAACATTCTAAGAACGTTTGAATTTTTAGTTTTCAGGATGTTACTTTAAACGTTTCTATATTGTTACTGTTCATTCATTCGTTCGTTCATTCTTTAAAAATGAAAATGTTTTTAGAAGGTTTCTAAACTTGCTGGGTATGCTATTTGAGAAACATTCTAATAAGGTTTTCATTTTTAGTTTTAGGAATGTTGCTTTAAACTTTTAAGAAATGTCTAATAACGTTTCAACGTCACTTGTCAAACTTAAATTTTGCTCTTTGAGGATGATACTTTTAACATTTCCATAATGTTAGTAGTCATTTGCCTAGCTGGGAATATTACATTTCCATATCATTTGTGGTCATTCTTCTAGCTGGAAACATTTACGTGAGACACGTTTGAAAAACGTTCGAATTTTTAATTTCAGGGATTTTACTTTTAAATGTTTCCATAATGTTAGTGTTTATTATTTTGGCTAAGAACGTTACGCAAGAAATGTTTTTATAACGTTGCTGGATTGTCACTTGTGTCAATGCTTGAATTTTTAGTTTTGGGAATATTACTTTTAACATTTCCATAACATTAGTGTTCATTCAACCAGCTAGAAATTTAATTAGGAAACGTTTTAATAACGTTGCTACAATGTCACTTGTGTCACGTTTTAATTTTTAATTTTAGTGGTGTTACTTTTAACATTTTCATAACGAGAAGTATTCATTCTTCTAGCTGGGAACGTTGTGTAAGAAACATTCTAATTGCATTTTGATGCAAACTATTAATATGTCCCACATTTCCAGAACATTCCTGGAACAATATTTCAGTGCAGGCTAAATTTTCTGGTATTTTTTAAAACTTAAAATTCTTAAAATATATCGTATTGAGTTTGCTGTCCACTGTGGGTGGTAATTTTGCCTACTTTGATTACTTCTAGTATTCCTAAGAGAAACTATCAAGGTGGACTGAAGAGTTGTAAGTGTAAACTACAAACTTCGGTAATAGAGCATCCCATCATCAATTTCACAAGATAACACCTCAAAACTTATACAGGTGAAGGCATATAAATGTTCATACTGCCGTCCTATGATTTTTGCATATTTTGCATATCAGTGTGTGTTTATTTAGCTGGGAACTAAAAACAAATGATTAACAATTAAATAAATTAATATTAAGAAATGAATAAATACCATTACAATTACTAAAACAAAAAGTACATGTTTTTTTAAACATTTTTCCCAGGTCAATGTGTTTGTTTAAAGCAACATTATGTGTTATTTTTACCTTAAAATAGCAGCTTCGGAATCACGGTGATGGTCCATTGACTGTCAGTCCCACGCTGGAACGCCGGAAAATGGGAATGCCGCTGCTGCACTAGGGAACTTTGGTGGAGCTACATGGTTCCTCAGTTGTTTAGAGCCGTGCCCAAAACCATCAAAAAATCATATTTTTTCCTTTTGCAATACATATCCTGTCCAATTCCAATATATTTGGAATTAGAGGCAGATACATTAGGACTGGGATCATAAATCATCACATAATACATCCTTAATTCCATGTCGATCTTAAAACTTGTAAAATTCCACCGTCCAAAACCTATATATTTTGTTCACTGGGATATACTGAAATTTGAATCTCCATATCTCACCTTCTGTAAGACATACAGCAAAACTAAAAGCAGACCTGTCTAAATCAGGGATGCCCGAATTTGTGGGGCAAGTTTGAAAAAAATCGGAGAAAGTCAAAAATTTCACACGAAAAAACGGTAAGGATTTTAGGATTTTTTTGGGCAAAATTTTTGACTTTCTCCATTTTTTTTTTCTAATTCGCACCATAAATCAAGGCCATCCTGACGTACATGGAACTGTTCTTAGTTTTGCTGTATCTTCTTCCAAAGTTGAGATATTGAGATCTATTTCCTTTAAGATTTTATAACAATTTTATATGGGATCCCAGTTATGTATACAAAATATATGGGTTTTGGGCAGTCAATTTTTTAAATACAGATATGGCATCAAGAACATTTGAGAAAATGTTTTACCTGGGTGAAATATATCACATTTAAAAAAAAAATAACTAATTTTGATTTATATGGCATCCCAAAACACATGTATTTGACATATAATGCCAATAATATTGAATTTTACAATTTTTGGACATATGGAATCAGGGAGATGCTGGATTCTTGAAATAAATAATATTTTACATCCCAATTGACATTTATTTATTTACTTAGGTTCATATAATGCAAATGGGATCCTAATTAAAATATATTATAACGTCAAGTAAAATGTATTTGAAAGATGTTCTGTTTCTGTTAGGCTAAAGATCACTTTTTCATGCACATCATACATGCCTGATTTTATATCTGTACTTAAAACTGCAAAACTACACTGTCCAAACCTATATATTTATGTGAATAGGATATATTCCCTTAGGAAAGTCAAAAATTTCACCCGAAAAAACGATAAGGGTGAAAATATTCCCTTAGAATTTTTTTCTAAAATTCACACCCTAGATTCAGGTTGCCTTGACATAGACATAGATCCTGCTTCTAGACCTCTCAGCTTGTCCAGAAAAGCATGTGTACAGCTTTATGTCCGTGAGGAGGTTCTTAAAGTGTGAGTTTTGTGTGAGATTTGTATTTACTGCAGTGGAGTAGAAGTGAATTACACTCAGTGCCTGTAGGGGGAGCCCAGGAGCGAATCATACAAATTCTTGCTTACCTGTGAAAAAAAACATGTAAAACGCATTTCTAAACATATTTCAAACAAAAATGTATGAAAATTGCCAAAAAGGCATTTTTCATTAATATACTACAATTGTTTGAAATATTTTTTCAAAAATAAACAAATAAGAACTATATTTTATATAGGTTAGATATATTAACCCTCATAAAAATAATGAACCTTTTTTAAAATCTTTAAACTTCATTCTAAGGCAAAATAATAATATTAATAACAGGATGGTAAAAAGATGTATAAAACCATAACTGAGCCTTTTTTTTTACCCCAAACAAAGTAAAATAGCTGCTTATTTATACTTGTTTATACATCAATGCAAAACTAAATATTTTGAAGCTTTTAAAGCTTGTCCAAATCTAAGAAAGGTTGCAAATGATGGACAGTATATTATGCAATATGTCAATATTAATAGATAAAAGTCAAATAAAACTCTATAGCATACCTGTCAAGTCTCCCGTTTTGGCCGGGAAACTACCGTATTTTACTCCTCTTTCCCGCCGTCCTCCCGTATTAATATTTTCCCGTAAATTTCCCGTATTATATTAAAATTAAAAAAACTTTATTATTGAGGAGACAGGGCACTGACCGATCTGTGTCTCTTAACCAATCGTGGTGCCGGTTCAAGGAGAAAGTCTCGCCTTTCAGGAGAAACAGCCAATCAGCTTGCTGGTTTCGCGGAGCGCAGAGGTATATCAGATTCTGATAATCTAAATTTAGTGTGTAAGTGGTTCACATGTGGTTATTTTAGATTTCTTGTAAACCTGTCTTAAAATGTAAGGAATACTAAATCTTGGTTGGGCTGGTGGGACGACTTTAAGCGGACGGAGGAAAATATCCCTTATTTTTAAATATAAAACTTGACAGGTATGCTATAGCCCCACTGCTTTTACTAATGTTGATGTTTTTTGGGGCGGCCATGTTGGATTTTCTTGAATTTTGAACTCAAGAAGAGTTTTTAAGCAGAAAATCTTGAACATTTTCCTATATTTTCCTCTGAAATTCTAATATTTGATTTACTAAAATAGAACGCAGCACAAAAAATAAATAAAACAAGGCATCCTAAACACATCCTATAAAGAAAGTTGAGCACAGGATAGAGTTGACACGTCCTCTGAAGCAGTACGAACATATTTCCTCTTTTATTTACATTCCTTTTTCAAATGTTAACATTTCCGGCTAGAACTCTTTCATCAGGGTTGGCATTTTTGAGTCTTTTTTTTTTTTTTTTCCTCAGTAAAATAAACTTGGCACAAGTAAAACATATGTAGACAAAAGTTTTATTTACACCATACAACATTGTTGATTTTTAAATATTTTATACAGGGCTGCAGATGAGAGAGCTTGCCGAGTGCCTTCAAGCAGAATTCTGCAGTATTAAAGTTGTGAAATATATTATTCATATAAAAGTGAGTATTACCTTTATTGCATTTAAAGCAATGAAGAATGTAGCTTTGACAAACATTCGATTTTTTAAATGACAGAAAAAATCCTCTTTGCCTCTCTCTCTCTCTCTCTCAATATATTTTTCTCTTTTTTTTATCGTATCGTATTATAAAGTAAAAAGTGTAGTAATGGCCAAACTGACTTTGTTATAAACTTTTTAAAAACCTGCATAAGTATGTACATTGTGCTCCCGGACTCAGTCACCACTCAACTAAAAAAACTGAGCCCGTCGAAGCTTGTGGGGCGACGTAGTGTAGCGTCGCGTCGCATCGTTGCTGTCATCGTTTAACGGTGGGTTGCGTTGCGTCTCCTCGTGTAGCATCGCAGCGTGTCATGTAGTGTCGCATTATGTATCGCCACGCCATGTAGCGCCGCATCACATTACGTAGCGTCACACCATGTAGCGCCGCGTCATGTAGTGACGCATGGCATCGCGTAGCAACACGTCATGTGGTGTCGCATTTCTTTGCGTCACATAGTGCCGCATCGCATTGCATAGCGTCACGCCATGTAGCGCCACATCGCATCGCATTACGTAACGGCGCGTCATGTGGTGTCGCATTGCGTTGCGTCACATAGTGCCGCATCGCATTGCGTAGCGTCACACCATGTAGCGCCACATCGCATCGCATTACGTAGCGGCGCATCATGTGGTGTCGCATTGCGTTGCGTCCTGTAGCGTCACGTCTTGTTTTTTTTTAGTTTTTCTACTTTTGAGGTGTCATCTTGAGAGATATATCTAATTACTGTACCTTTGAAGCAGACCCAATTTGAAGAACTCTCCAGCGGATTGAACGGTTTGAAACACAGGATGGTTATATTGTACACCTGGCCGGCCCCCACTAAGTACACTAGTGAGAAAAGATACAAAAAGAAAAGAAAACACTGATGTTTTTTGTCTTTTTTAAGTCGTTTTTCCCTCCGTCAGTCCTGGTTTTGAGTTTTTTTGTTTTTTATTTTTGAGTTTGTTTCGTTTTTGTTTCATTTTTTCCAGTTTTATTTTTCTTAATCTTATTGGCACATAACGTCCCTGCCATACTCCTAGGATCCGGATATGTCTCGCCAAGGCTGCATGAAAAAGTTTTCCACTTTTTGTTTTTTTTTTTGTCTTTTTTTTTTGTTCAGTGCAAAAATACATCGTCCTCCTCCGTTTGCATCACGGTCAGCGCTCCCTCGCTCGCTGCTGATTCAGACCTCCGTCTGGAAGTCGCCCTCCTGGACGTCCAGCGGGAGATTAACGCACTTTTCCCACTCGGCCGGAGTCATCTCCAGAGAGTCCTTAGTGTCCGACTCCAGTACATTCATAGTGGCGTAGTTCTGGTACTCGCAGGCCGGGTTGTAGCTTTCCCACGGGTTTTTGTTGGGCATGGCCTTGTCCTGTGGAGGAAAAGAGAAAATTTCACTTCAGAGCATTTCTATTCCATTTCTATTGGTCCACTTGTCATGAAATTTAAAGACAATGTGAAGAACAACAGCCAGATTCACATTACAACAGATAAAAAAAAGTGAAAAACGGTAACAATGAAAAAAACAAACAAAACAAAAACAAGTTTTTGGGTGACAGCCACGATATATGTGTGATTGGTGATAAGAAGTGAAGGCTTGTAATATAGTAATTTATGCAACAAAAAAAAAAAAAGTTTACAACAATGCTACATTTCATTCTATCTCGGAATTTGGATATCAGATCTTTCGAAAAGTATTTAGAAAAATATTTAGAAAAGTACATTTTCAAAAAACTTTTCGCTATCGTACGCAATAATATACACAATAATATACACAATAATATACACAATAATATACACAATAATATACACAATATTGCCAATAGCGATTTTTTTTTTACTGTTTTTAGCAAAAAAAAAAAAAAATGCACACTTTTCTCATTTCCCATTATATATCTACTAGAGACTTATTTTATGTTAATCCTGGATATATGGAGATTTTTATTTTTTTATTTCCAAACTATTCCAGTTGAAAAGTTTAAATGAATTTTATTTTATTTCAAAAATGACACATTTCCTAACAGTTAGCTAACAAGTTTTAAGTCATTTACTGGCAAATCTAACCAAAACACGTCCCACTTTTTATGTCCCAGACTATAACTGTTAGCTAAATTTCCAAAAAAAAAAAAATGTTCAACGCCATCAATTCACACTGTTCTTATTTCCTATTATATATCTACTAGAGACAGATTATATCTGTACAGTATCATTTATTTTACTTTAATCCTGGATATTTGGAGATATTGGGAGTGCTTTATCAGTATCATGATATTCTGAATCATTTACTTTTGTTACAAATCTGATAAAATTATAGCATTTTTTAAATACCTCATAATAAAAAAATTGCATTTTGTTGCAGTAATGTATACTTGAAATATTTTTTTAATTTAGTATTTTGTCATATCGGCAAGAGTATTATTATCGCGAAAATACCATGAAATATCGTGATCCTATTTTAGGGCCATATCGCCCACCCCTACTATCAACAACCAACCAGTTCACTACAGCTGATTTGCCAAATATTTAACAGTGTTTTATAGCAAATGCATCCAAAATATGTGCCAAATTATTCCAGTTAGCTAAATCTTTTGATTGAATTTTATTTATATTATATTATTATTATATTTATATATATATTTTTGCTGTTTCAAAAATTACACATTTATTTAAACATATGCCACTTTTTATTTCCCAAACTATTCCAGTTAAATGTTTTCATAATTTTACGCTACTTCACATTTCTAAACAGTTTGTTAACAAGTTTCAAGTCATTTACTGGCAAATCTAACAAAAATATGACAAACTTTTCACTTATTTTCCTCTAAATTTAAATGTTGGAGCTGAAAATTACATCACCAAGTTGACCATGTTCCAGTTAGATAAAAATTCCAAGAAATTTACACCATTTCAAAAAGCATACATTTTTGCCATAAAACACCAGTAGATTACTGGCACAATAACTCCAGAGTCTATGATACCAGTTGATACAATACAATAACTCCAATAATACAATACAAGCGTTCCAATTATTAAAAATGCACATACAGTTAGCTAACGATTTAGACTGTCAGTTATTTCACAGTGTTTTATAGCAGATCTAAACAAAATTACACTATTTCAAAAATTACACATTTGGCCATCATTTTGCCAGTAATTTACTGATGTTTTTGGGCAAATCTAACCAAAATATGTCCTATTTTTATGTCCCAGGCTAGAACTGCTAGCTAAATATTTTCATAATTTTATGATATTTAAAATAATACGCATTTACTGGCAAATCAAAGAAAATATGTGCCAATTTTATGTCCTAGGCGATTACTGTGATTTACTGATCATTTACTGGTGTTTTATGGTCCAATTGTCAAAAAAAAAAAAAAAAAAAAAGAAAATATGAAAAAATGAAAAAGAAATAAATGAAATAAAAAAGTAAAAGTCCAAAAGTAAAACCAGTAATAAAAAATAACCAAAGGATGAAATGAATAAAATAATTAAAATAAATTGAAATAATTTAATAAACAAAATTAAATCAATAAAAAGACAACATAATATAATTTAAACAAATAAAAAGGGTAAAAGAAAGTAAAACTCAACTAAAACAGGTACAGGCTGTCTGAAAGTGGTTAGAAATTAAAATTTTTAGAGTTTTAGAGTTTTAAAGTTTTAAAGTTTCCTGCAGTGAATTTCAGCTTGCTGCTGCTCTGTAGCTAAAAGCAGATTTTCTTAGTTTTAGTTATAAACATGACATGATGATATGATCTAAAATTAGATTACAAAAATTGATTTTAGCATTGCAGTATATCAGGATAAATTGATAAATTGAAACTCCTGTATCGTGATATACTCAGCTCTATAAATTATAATTATAATTCTGTATATCACTCGATTTATTCCTCAGCCTGTTCTGCAGTCCGCTCACCCAGAACCGGCGTGAAGAGACACGCTTATCGTTTCCGATAAAACGTCCTTCCTGCGGTTACTAAGCAACAAGCGTTAAATGACATTGTGCCGCAGGGCTGATTGAAATGTGAGTGGAAAGGGGATTACACGCTGCTTACGGGCTTACTGACACACACTATTACACACATATACACCTTTTCTCATTCAGTGATTTCATTTTTTTTTATTTATTTCATATATTATAAATTAATACTGAAGTCATCTAGACTATGGAGTAACTTAAACGTGTTAAACAAACCAAAATAATATTTTTTTAAAAGTTTTTATGGCTCTGTAACTCTGATTATCTTATCTTATCTTATCTTACACAACAAAGGTAACTCTTGCACTTCCCTTCCTAAATTCAAAATTTCCTGATGAGTGCCAGTTCCATCATCACTATAACATTTTTGATGGTTTGCATTTGCGATGAATGCACTTGAGGATACTTTCAAAGTTCCTGAAAAGTAAGACTAACTAAATAAAGACAAACAAATAACTCAACTGCGAGCAAATAAAAGTAATCTTTCATTGTGCACTAGCCTGATGAGTGCCAGTTTCACCATTACAATGTTTTTGATGGTCTTTGAGGATACTTCTTTTTATAGTTCTTGAATTTTTTCTTTTTGGATTGACTGACCTTTTTTTCTTTATTTAGTTGAGTAGTTTTTGCTTCTCATAATCTGGATTAGATCATTACTCAAATGGAGCTATTCACTATTCACTACTTTGCAACTGGGGTGGTACTGATGAGTGCCAGTTCCATCATTGCAATGTTTTTGATTGTCTTTGCGGTGACTGCACTTGAGGATCCTTTGTATAATGAAACCATTAGCATGAAATAACTGCTATACGGTGCACTTTATGGTTAATAACTAAATCTGAGCAAATAAAAGTAATATTTCACTATGCATCTGCCTGATTAGTGCCAGTTTCACCATTACACTGTTTTCAATGATCTTTGCAGTGACTACACTTGAGGATCCTGCTTTTTAAATTTCTTCAAATTCTTCTTTTTCGGATTTACTGACCTTCATTTCTTCTAAAAGTATTTTTTTCTTTACTTTTTACTTTGCTTTTCATAATAAGGATTAAAACATTAGTCAAATAGAGCTATTCTAGTGTCTCCCGTACAGTATAAGCAATCAGAAAACAGGTTTAAAACTAAAATAAATGAAACCATTAGCATGAATTCACTGCTATATGATGCACTATATGGTGAATAACTAAATGTGAGCGAATAAAGTGATCTTCCTTCGTGCATCGGCCGAAGCGGTGATTAGCCAATGGTGACAGAAAGAACGAATAAAAGAAAGAAAGAAAGAAGCATGTTACAGCATGTTACAGTGGATGAGGATGAGTGGTGATCTCTGGGACAGCATCCTTTCCCCTTTATCTCCTCCTCCTCCTCCTCCTCCTCCTCCTGCTCTTCTTCATCCTTCTCTTCTACTCATCCCCTCCCCCCCGCTGGGAGTTTGGCAGGCGTGCCGGACACGGGCTATTTTTCCACATGAACGCTCGGGCCTGGCATCTATTAATTCCTTCAGTCACTCGCTTCCTGACTGCGCAACCGGATCTCTAAATACAGCCCTCTATAATTAACCAATACTAATAATACTACTACTAATAACTAATATATTTAATCAGCTTTAAAGAACAATCTGTGTAAGATACATACAAATTTGATCAAATTAAAATTTGATTAATAAGAGACCAAAATAAAAATGAAAGATGAGATAAGAATATAATCTAAAAATAAAATTGCAAAAAAAAGTAATTAAATTAATATTAATATGTTATACGAAATATCTGAATGAATAACTTAAGATGATCAGATCTATAAGTGTATCGATCTAAATGTTTCAATCGATCTTAATTTATTTTAAAATGTTAATATGTAAGTTCAACCGTAAAGTTGAAATTTTAATACCTAAAAAAGTGAACTTCTCTAAATATTATCATCTCTTATGAATATTAAAAAGCTAAGCTAAAAAGATACAACCTTACAATGGCCAGTAAACATTGTATATATTAATATTAATATGTTGAGGCTATGGATTTTAAGGAATATTTTAAGATTTTAGCGTTATATATGGATCTAGAAATGCATTTACCTAAATGTATGGATTTAAATTTTAAATCTTTTGATTTTAATCATTTATTATCTTTTTTTATAAATAATTTATAAAATAATTCATAAATAAATTCTAATAAAAAATCGAATTTTAACAAGACAGCTTTCAAGAAAAATGTGTGTAAATGAAATAAAACAATCAAATTAGAATTTGATTAATAACAAATGAAAATAAAAAGAAAAGATGAGATAAGGACGTGATATAAAAATCTAAATAGTCAATCAATTGATATTAATATGTTGAGGCCAAAATGTATCAATTAATAAAATGTAAATGTGCTAGAGTGATGTTGAGGCTATGAGATTTTAATAAATAATTTAAGATTTTTTGGTTATACAGTATATCTAGAAATGCATATATCTAAAAGTATGGATCGAAATTTTAATTATTTTGAACCACCCTAGTTTTGAATAAAAATTGGAATTTTAACAAGATGAAACTAATACATTTACACTAAAAATAAACAGCTTTAAAGAAAAATCTGCGTAAATTACATAAAACTATCATTTTAGGATTTAAGTAATAAGAGATTAAAATAAATCGCATGGCCATAAGATAATATGTTGAGGCCACCGGATATGACGAATATAGACATACATCGCGGCACTTTACCCCACCCTCTCATCTCACCGCCTCCCTCCTGCTCCTCCCCCCTGAACAAAGCCCCGCCCCCTCCAGCCACTCTTACTCACCATGCTGCCCATATTTGGTATGTCTCGAAATCGGTCCAGGGTTTGAAATTTCTGATTCAGTTCCTGGAACAGCTCCATGTGTCTTTTCCTGGTGTGCATGACTTTCTGCAATGGCAAGGGAGTGGGGGGGAGGGGGAGGGGCAGGGGTTGAAGTTCAATCAAGCTGATAACCAATGATGCTGCAGCAGGAGCAGACTGCTTCCCAACCACTTTTACAAAAAAATACACTTTTCACTCAATCAAAGCACACCGGGCTAGAATGTAGCTTTCCAATAGAGTTAAATAGAGTTAAAATAGAGTTAAAGTAGCAGTAACCCTCTGAATTCTACTATAGGTTACAATAAACAGCAGCAGACACTGTAGCATAATCAAAGGGCTTCACAGTACAGCCCGAAACAGGGCGGAGCTTAAAAAATTACATCAGTATTAAATCTGAATTTAGTATATTTTCATTATATTAACCTTTTTAAAAATCTTTAAAAAAGTCTTTTTAAAAACTTTTTAAAAAATTGGAACATTTTAATGACGTGATTCATATATTTGAATTTTTCGAGATTTTCGTTTTGTGAAATTTGTTACAAAAAAAAAACTGATTTCAAAAATTTTGATCTATACATTTTTAGATATTAAAACTGTAAAAATGATTTAATCTGAAATGTATTTTTAACAGACAATGAAGAAAAAGTCTGCTATATTCTTAGAACTTTCATTTTAAAAATATTCATAAATGTTATAGATTATTTATTCTGAAATGTATTTTTAACAGCAAATTAATAAAAAAAAATTTAAGAATATAAATTTGAATTTTAACATTGCTTTTAATTTTTTAACTTGAGATATAGTGCAAAAATTAAGATAATTTTAAAAATATTTTTAAAAAGTTCATAAATGTTCAGACAAAAAAAATAGATACATATATTTTCAGGTTTTAAAACTATTTTTAAGATGATTTTAAAAAGATATTAAAATATTCATGTTCAGATAAAAAAAAATAAGATGCATAATTTTCAAATGTAATACATTCAGATCCATAAACATAACAGCAAATTACTGAAAAAAATACAATATAAACTAGAATTATAACATATGATTTTAACTTTTTAACTTGAAAGGTGGTGAATCACCTGGTAGATTTAAATTTATGAATCAGAATTTTTTTAAATGTAAAAACAAATTTGTTTATTAGTAAATTTTACTACCTAATCAGATCCATAAATCCAAATCTATCTGACTCAAAACTCAAAGAAATATGAATGAAGAGACACATTTTATAAATAGGTTTGAATGTTAGGATCTGAATCTGAAAATCTTGTTATTTTGAAAAATATTTTAGTAAATCAAATTACACCATCTTACAAATTACAATATGAAATAAAATGTTAGTAATAACTTTTTGTGTTTTGAACTTGTGAGGCAGTGAAATTTGTTGTTGAAAAAAAAAAAAAACTTCTGATTCCTAAATTCTAATCTTTTTGATTAAATTTTAGTTCATGGATTTTCATTTTACCAGTTCAAGTTCGAAATATTGCACTGCAAAGAATTGTTAAAATTCAGATTTATGAATTACACCATTAAATATTTCATATATAATATATTTTTTTAAATGTGGTTTTAAATTTATGACAACATTAGCTTGTATATAACATATATCATATATAATATAATATCATATTATTACATATAACAGTACATAGTATTTAGGTAAAAAAAAAACAAATGTATAACAAACATTTTTTAGAATCTTTTTTTTTAGGTTCATACATTTTTGGATTAAAAAAATAAATGATTTACTCTTTATTCTAAAATGTATTTTAAACAGCATTTTACATTTTTATTTTTGAAATATATTTATGACATTATAAATTACAACATTTAATAGTTCCTATATAACAGTAGATAAAAGCTAAGCAAAAAAAAAAACAAGTATAAAACATAAAAAATAACTTTCAGAATAAAAAAAATCAGATAAAAATCTATTTTAAACAGCATATTACACTTTAATTTTTGAAATATATTCATGACTTCACAAATTACAGCATTAAATATTTCATATATTCAATATATTTCACTAGATAAAAGCTGGGTAAAAGTATAAATATACAGAATTGCAGATCGAGGTGCTGATGTGAGTTTTTAAGCTCGGTATAAAAACAGGACGTTTGTATAAAAGAGGAAGTTTCTGATTTTCAGCTTGAGATCTGTGAATGTAAAAGGGGGTAAATGGGAGAATGGGCGTGGCTACTCTGTGTGGCGGCCGGCAGCACTGCGTTTACCGGTTTAACCGCAGAGCGGCGGCTCCAATAAGCCTAAGTGCTACACACAGTAGCTGTAAATTAAAGGGTAAAACACAAAAGCAACAAATGGGCCCTCAGGTCGATGTAAGGAAAGCCTGAGCATGCACTTCACCGGGGGGGAGGTGGGGGCGGGGGGGTACGTACCTCAAAGTCCAGGTCCTGATACCGCGACTTTCTCCTCTGTGAGAGCAAAGACAGAATCAATCAATCAATCAATCAATCAATCAATCAATAAACCTTAACTTTTAACTCAGAAGTACACTGAAGGCAACCCTCATTTTCAATGTAGCTGAGCATTTACAAAAAACAGGGACTGACATGACAAAGAAAATAATAATAACTACATTTAATCATTTTAAAATAACAGTGAATAAAAGATAAAAGTAACTTAAATAAGAAAAAAATCTATAAAAAATATTTTACCAATTAAATCAAGTTTTATTATAAATCAATTTACACCACCGTGCAAGGTCTGGTGGAAACCAGGTTAGCACCCAGACAGCTTCCTCTTACAGCGTCCACAGTTAATCCTGTTGGATGTGGTTGGTCCTTCTTGGTGGTTAATGCTGACATTACCCTGGATACCGTGGCTCTTGATGCATCACAAAGACTTGCTGTCTTGGTCACAGATGCTCCAGCAAGACGTGCACCAACAATTTGTCCTCTTTTGAACTCTGGTATGTCTCCCATAATGTTGTGTGCATTGTAATATTTAGAGCAGAACTGTGCTCTTACTCTGCTAATTGAACCTTCACACTCTTACAGCTCTTACTGGTGCAATGTGCAATTAATGAAGATTGTACACCAGGCTGCTCCAATTTAGCCATGAAACCTAAAATCCAACACTAAAATGATGATAGGTGTTTCAGTTTCAGTTTAGTTCAAAATAGACTTTTCCAAAACTTTCTCGGTGGTTTTATTTTTCATGACCATATAAACCCTGGCCATTCTAAACCTTAGCAACCCTAAACACAAGACTTCCCAAAAAAAGGGACTCACCTCTAAAGAGCTCATGGAGGTGGTCGAGCCGGTCTCGCTGCGGGAGAGCCCCCCGCTCTCCTCCATCTCGGCCAGGAAGTTCTTGACGGCCGTACGGGGCTCGAACGGCAGGTTCTGCATGTGCTCCGGAGCGGCGCCCGGGTACTGCTGCTCCATGCCCATGCCCATGCCCATACCCATGCCCATGTGCTCCATCCCCGACGGGCTGATGTTGAACTCTGGACTGACCTTGTAGTGCATCAGCCTGTCGTGAGACAGGGTGTCCATGCCGATGTTCATCTTGCTGTCCTCCTTCAGCAGAGTCGGCACGCTGCTGGACCCGCCGGGCCCCTGCCCCACGGCGGCGGCAGCCGAGGCGCGAGGCATGACGATGTAGTCCGTCTCCATGGGGCCCTGCTGAGAGTGGCCGCTGAGCTCCTGCTCGCTCTGCCGCATGGTGTCCTCGGTGCACAGGTAGACGGTGCGGCGCATGTCGCTGTTGGGGTCGGCCAGGCACTGCTCGCCCAGCTCCATGGGCATGTGAAGACCCGAGGGCTGCTGGATGATCACTTTGGAGATGATGTTGCCGGGCAGGGTGGAGTAGTTGAGGCCTTCCGGACCCTTCTCCTCCTCCTCGTCGTTCAGGGAGATGCGGGAGAGCGTGCCGGTGATGGTGGCGGCGCGGCACGAGCCCATGTCTTTGTGGAGAGCTGCGAAAAACGGACAAATCGATGGGTTAGATCTTGACAAGGGTTGAGATCTTGGTAAGGGGTCAAGATCTTAAAGATCTTAAGATGTTTAAGATTTAACCAATACCTTATAATTGATATGAAATCTAGGTGAGGTTATTCATCTTAAAAACAATATATGAATACGAATATAGGCTAATAAGTTGTACTCTATCTGCTTACAAAGCAAGTCTAAACCATTATTTGTGGTTTCCTGGTCCCTGGGATTGCTAATGTAGCACTAAGGACTCATAACATAACGTAACATTACGTTAGCAACATTGGATAAGCCCTGTCGCCAGAATTGCTAACATGGTGTTTGTGGTTTCGGGTGAGCCTGGCCCCTAGGATTGCTAATGTGTCTCTAAGGATGCAGCCTAGGCATCGCCATCACGGACACTATGTTGGTGACATTGGATAAGCCCTGTCACCAGCATTGCTAACACAGTGTTGTTGGTGTCAGATGAGCTTAGTTGCTGGTATGGCTAACAAGGTGTTAGCGACACTGGACGAGACCGGTTGCTGCATTAGGGACTCCATTATTACCACTAAGTAGGTAGCACTGGCTTTGTTAATGTGGTATGAGCAACATTGGATGTGACTGGTCACCAGCATTGCTAAAACAGTGTTTGTGGTGTCAGATAAGCTTGGTTGCTGGCATTGCTAACAAGACGTTAGTAACATTGGATGAGCCCAGTCCCTGCCGTTGCTAATGCTGCCTTTACACTAACACTGTGTTACATTGAACAAACAACAAAGTTGCTGGCTTTGCTAAAGAGTTATTAGCGACATTGGATGAGCCCAATCCCTGGCATTGCTAAAGCTGCATTAGGGACTTAGCCCAGTCGGCATTAGCGACATTGGACATTGGATGTGTCTTGACACCAGCAATGCTAATGTAGTGTTAATAACATAAGATGAGCCCTATCACTATTGGCATTTGTAATGTGGTATGGATGAGCATTGTTGCAGCCAATTGGTAAAAGTGTATAAAGAACCTTCACACTGACTTCTCAAAGTTTTACGCTGTACCTCTATCTACAAAACATGACATGTTCTTAGCAGAGATTGCGTCGCTCGTCAAAAAGCACCCTTTTTATCTTTTAGAGAGCGGTACAGTTCGTTCTCCACACAACACAAGATTTAAGAAGTAGATTTAAGGAATAAAAACCCCAAGGATAACAGGCACTCGCTTCTCAAAGCTTCCCAAAGCTTCCCAAAGCTTCCCGAATCTCCCCGAACCTCGCCGTCGCTCTGGGCACCCGTGGGTACGGGGTCACGTCCCCATTCAGAGTGAAGCCTCCACTCACTTTAAGAAGCCCAGACTGTGATCTTTAGCGGAGAGCATCTCTCCAGAATGTCAGAACTACCCTGTGTTCTGGGAGAACGAGCTGTGCTCTGTACTCAGGCTGAGCTGTGGAGGCGTTTCAGGGGCATTTTAATCTTCACTTTCCCCAAATCCACAGGGAATTAAGGCTGCTGTTCACAAACGCCGGGCAAGGAGAACGCAAGGGCAGCGGTGCCAGGTAAACCTCCCCCGCTGTTTTGTTACGAATGCCCGCAACGTACAAACCAAACGAAAAGGAAACCACGGAGAAATGATGTGTATTCACCCTCGCCTGCTAGCAAGATCACAACCCAAATACTTTAACAAAAGCATTAAAGAGGCTTCTATGTATTGGGATGTTCATTGGCGAGAACTAGGCGATACGATACTATAATATCACGATACAGCTGTTACGATTCAAAATATCACAATATTTCGCTTAGAAAATGCTCTGGAAAAGCAGCATAAAGTTATCCAAAAGCAGTGTGTAAGACTGGTGGAGGAGAACATGATGTCAAGATGCATGAAAAAAAACTGTGATTAAAAAAACTAAATATTGGTTTCTAAACTCCTAAAACTTTATGAATATGAACTTGTTTTCTTTGCATTTTTTTGATGTTTTTACCCAAATATATTCCTAAAAATAGCAAAATCAGAGAAACTGATTCAGAAACTGAAGTGGTCTCTTTATTTTTTTTCCAGGGCTGTATATTGCAATACTGCTAGCAAGATCACAACCCAAAGACTTTTAAAGCATTAAAGAGGTTTATATATATTGGGATGTGCATTCTCAAAAAGTAGGCGATACGATAAATATATCTTAAAACATCTGCTACGATTCAATATATAAAATTCTATATTCCAACATTGCTAACAAGATCACAATCCAAACACTTTAGCAAAAACATTAAAGAGGATGTTATGTATTGGGATGTGAATTGGCAAGAGGTAGGTGATTCGATACTATAATATCGAATATACATCTGTCACGATTTAATATATCATAATATATATTGGAATTTTGCTAGCACGTTTTCAATTCAAAGACTTTAAAAGCATTAAAGATGCTTCTATGTATTGGGATGCACACTGTCAAGAACTATATTGCGACTCATCTGCTATGATTCAATATATCACAATATATATTGCAATACTGCCAGCATTCAAAATATATTGCATCATAGTATCATATGTATAAATTAAAGGAGTCAAAGGAAACTTTGAAGCTTTTTATCCAATCAGAACAGTGGGATTTGAAGACTGAAGATTACAACACAGCCCTATAGTGAAACCACTTCTGACACCAATTTTTATATATAAACTTTTAACTCAAAATTAAAAACATATTTTAACAAAATATAATTCTGATAGTTGTTTTTCACATCGTTAGCAAATTTTATTATAGATATATTAGTAAAAATGCTCCAAAAATAACTTTTTTTTTTTTTTTTTTTACATTGACTCCCATTTAAAGTTCACATAAATTGTATGCAATATATCTATAAGCTATATATTTGAAAAAATCATCTTTTCATCATATTTTTGACAATAAATTTACGATTTTTGGCATACCATCCCCACAACAACACCCTTTCATATAGTTATTACATCAGTCAGAATGGAAGAGTGTACCTTTGTTTCACATTTAAATATAGAATATTAATATATTTAAGGCTAGAAGATGAAAATGAACTCAGCTCAGCCTCTTTATCCGCTTTAATCAACATCTCCATGCCCTATGCAGCTCTATAGAGCGCTCTCAGGTGATTGAAGGGTATTTAGTTGATTGCAGACCTGGATTCGGATGAACCCTCAGTGTAGTTTAATAAATCCTTTAATAATAAAACCCCCATTTTCATTACATTCTGCTACACAAAGCCATGCTGATGACCGCCGCCGCTATGATACATACTGGCAGACTACACTTCATTACGGCTCTATTGTTATCAAAGCAGTGACCTCAGCACCGGCACTAATCTCATTTCAGCTTTCTCGGGGCCCGAGTGCTGCTACTTCCTTCGGGCTGATCATTTGATCAGGAGCTCCATGCTGGGAAGGGTAATTATATAATTTTTTTAATTCACTATCTCTACTCAAAAAGCAAAAATCACTCGGGCCATTGCAAAGCTGAGACAGCACACCAGGCCTAAGTTGCATATAGGCCCAAACACTAGGCTTACATCCAACACCCCGGCTGCTGAGTATAATACAGCATGGGAATCAACCAAAGCCACATGTGCCAACACCCCGGCTGCTGAGTATAATACAGTATGGGAATCAACCAAAGACACATGTGCCAACACCCCGGCTGCTGAGTATAATACAGTATGGGAATCAACCAAAGACACATGTGCCAACACCCCGGCTGCTGAGTATAATACAGTATGGGAATCAACCAAAGCCACATGTGCCAACACCCCGGCTGCTGAGTATAATACAGTATGGGAATCAACCAAAGACACATGTGCCAACACCCCGGCTGCTGAGTATAATACAGCATGGGAATCAACCAAAGACACATGTGCCAACACCCCGGCTGCTGAGTATAATACAGCATGGGAATCAACCAAAGACACATGTGCCAACACCCCGGCTGCTGAGTATAATACAGCATGGGAATCAACCAAAGACACATGTGCCAACACCCCGGCTGCTGAGTATAATACAGCATGGGAATCAACCAAAGACACATGTTCCAACACCCCGGCTGCTGAGTATAATACAGCATGGGAATCAACCAAAGACACATGTTCCAACACCCCGGCTGCTCAGTATAATACAGGAATCGCCCCAAGCTGCCTGAGCCAATAACTCGTTTGCAGAGTATAATAATGGGAATCCGCCCAAGCCACATGCGTCAACACTCCGGTTGCTGGGTATAATATAGGAATCAGCCCAAAGCTTCATGTGCAAACAGCCTGTTAGCTGATTATATTAAATATGGGAATCAGTCAAGCCAAATGTGCCCATACCCCAGCTGCTGAGTATAATATGGGAAAAGCCCAAAGTTGCATGTGCCAATACTCTGGTTGCAAAGTATAATACAGTATGTAAATCAGCCCAAGCTGCATGTGCCAAAACCCCAGTTGCTGAGTTTAATATGGGAATCAGCCCAAGCCGCATCTGACAAAACCGCGGTTGCAGTGTATAGTACAGTATGGGAATCAGCCAAAGCTGCACTTGCCAACACTCTGGTTGCTAAGTATAGTACAGTATGGTAATCAGCCCGATCCACATGTGCCAACACCCCGGTTGCTGAGTATAATATGGAAATTGGCCCAAGCCTGCAAAATTGTCATGTTATCCCTTTTGGACAAAACCATTATATCTACATTTTGCCTTTTTTCAACTTCTCGACATTATGTAAATCATACACATCACTACTATTCTCATTTCACTGGCCTGGTTTAAAAGTAGACCTGATTCTGGCCCATTTGGGCCGGGTGCTGTAAGTGCAAATTCCCTGGTTTGTCGAGTATAATACCACAATCAGCCCAAGCCCCATGTGCCATTAATTCAGTTTAGTATAGCAGAGTATAATATGGGACTCGAGCCTTGCTTCAGTCAACACCCTGGTTGCCAAGTATAATACCACAATTAGCCCAAGCCACTTGTGCCTAAACCCTGGTTACAGAGTATTACATAGGAATCAAGCTCATTTTTAATGCTAATTCGGTACAAGGTATTTAGCTGTTACATCCTGGCAGACTACACTTTGGCATACACAGTGGCTGACTAATATAATAACGGTATTGGCCTTTGAGCCGCATGTCACTACACTCCGGTTGCAGAGTATAATACCACAACAGGCCCAAGATACATGGGCCTACATGGCATATATCAGCCATTTTTGGGCCAACTTTTAATGGTATCTGGTTTCATGGTTTCATCTTTAGTTGTTATATTCTGGTAAAAACCTTAAGAACCTTAGTTATCATTACTGAGTGACCTCAGTTAGACTGGCCCTCAGGTGCCAAAACCTTGATTGCTGAGTATAATACAGGAATTAGCCCAAGTTGCATGTGACAACACCCCGGTTGCTGAGTATAATATGTAAATTAGCTCGAGCCCAATGTGCCAAAACTTTGGTTGCAGAGTATAATATGAGAATTGATCCGAACTGCTTCTGCCAACACCCCGGTTGCCAAGTATAATACCACAATCAGCTTAAGCCACTTGTGCCTAAACCCCAGTTGCAGAGGCAACCCCTTTAATAAAGAACAATAGAATAGTAATCTTCTGAACTTTATTATTCTATTGTTTTATTGTTCTTGTCAAAGAGCTCGAGTGCTGCTGCTTTCTTCGAGACGATCATTTGATCAGGAGATCTATACTGTCTAAAGTTTCTTCTGGATCAATGCTAATCACTTGTAACTGTCAGAAATAAAAAACGAGAAGAACAAACAAAAACGGAAACTGATGACTGAAACAAAAACTACGTCTAGACTTAATCACCAGTGAAACAACGACGAAGAAAACCAATGTTTTACCCGTCTAGACCTTGAAATGTGGATTTCTTTTGAGTGAGTTCTGGTGATTGCTCATCGGGGAGACAATTAGGGGTGCGCATCTTCGTGGCTGTGCAGGATGGTATAAAATTTATCCTCCTCCCACCTCTTTTCTTATGATAACCAGGTTTGCATGAGATCAAAGAGAATGGAGGATAGACAGAATATAATAATATAATTATGACTAATCGTACGATGAGGTGGCAGCAGGTTCGGACAGTATAATATACTCCCTCCAAAACACGACCCAAAACTTTATTTTGTTTTTGTTTTGTGTTATTTTCCTCCACTCTGGGCTGCTTTTTTTTTTTTCTGGCGGTTGTTATTTTTTAATGGTTCCAGTCTGTTTAGGCCCAGGAGAATCAATGTAATTAGAACCTCATTAATAGCCAACCATCTGTGCCTACCTGATCGACACGCGATGTCCACATCTTTTTCAAAGTCCGTCTGCAGGGAGAGAGCGGGGAGAAACAGGGTGATTAAAACAGAGCAGCAGATATTCAATAGATATGAGAATTTAATATAAGAAGTTATACCAACTTTCTACACAGTTATCGATCAATATTATCAATATCAAGCAGCAAAACATGAAATTCATCTCAATTTTAGATCTTACACCAAGTTCTAAACGTGTCAAAACTTTCAAAGGCATGATTCTTTCTTAACAAATAACACCATATCAAAAAATACACATTTGAAAATGTGAAATTCGTATATTATATAGATGTATTAAACACACAGAGTGAGCTGTTTTAAGCTTTATGAAGCTTTATTTTATCGTTGAGGAATTGGAATATTATATAGGATCGATTGGTACTTTTTGTATGCAGTATGGGCAGTGCGCCAAGTCCTGCTGGAAAATGAAATCCTCATCTCTAAACCATCACTGAGTGTGGAAATGTAAAATGTACTGATGATCAGTGATGGTTTGGAGAGACATGTCTGTCATCTGCTGGTGTTGATCCACTGTGTTTTATCAACTTTCATTTTCCAGCAGGACTTGGCACACTGCCCACACTGCCAAAAGTACCAAATAGTTTTATAAAATATTCTAATCTTCTGAGACACCGATTTTTGGGTTTTCATTGGCTGTAATCCATAATCATCAACGATAAAATAAATACAAACGCTCAAAAATAGATCACTCTGTGTGTAATACATCTATATCACATTTTGAACTACTGAACTATTAAAATAAAGTAATGTTCTCATTTGGAGATATTTAAAAAATTAACAACTCAAAGAGACTAAAAAGATCAAATTAAAATTGAAATCAAAACAACAAACAAACAAACAAACAATAAAGTTTTAATTAAGAAGGCTAAAATTTAAAGCCATCAAACAAATAGAAAATAATAAGCATAATAAAAAATGATAGAAGACTAAACTAAGTAGCTAAAAATAACAGTGATTATAAAGAAAGTAAATGGAAGAAATTAAATAATAATAATAAGTATTATGTAATAATGTTTTAACACCTTCCTTAGTACAAATAAATGCACTGGGCATTGGCTACTATGCCAGGAGGCAGGCTATGCAGAGTCTATGTATATATATGTGTATGTTATTATCAGTACAGTGATGGCGGCGCTCGGAGCTGAAGCTAGCGTTATAGGATGTAAACAGTGTTTTTTAATAAACTTCTTGTGCACTTTTTAAGTTATTAATGCCTCGTTTTAAATGTCAGGGCTCTTCGCATTCTAGCAATGAGGTGTGGATCTACTTTGATCTACTTTGAGCCTGGATAACAGTGTAAAAAGTGATTTATCGGGGCAAAATATGGGCAATATGGGTGCTGGGCAAAAAGCACAAAATGACTGTATCTCAGAAAGCTACAGGAGAGCAGGGGTGTGCTATTCAACAAAGGGAAGTACTTTTAACATGTTTTATTACACCCAAAGTCCATTTTACAGCGGAGTTCTTCTTTAATGGTTCCAGGTCTTGGGGATTCACCACCCTGTGTGAGTTCTAAAACTAGAGGTCCGATCCGACACAACTGGATCTTTAAGTATGTTGGAACTCTGCAGGGTGGTACATCTGCAGAACCTTGGCTTGGGCACCGATTTCTAGGTCAATTGCAGGTTTCTCATGCATCCAAGTCCAAAACCATTTATGAACTGAATGAATGCTAAAGGCTAGAAGGCTAGAAGGACCTCTGCACCCTGGTTACGGTATTCACTCATTACGGTGAATAGGGCTCATCAAACGGACCTGAACAGAACCACAATACGGGGAAATGCGGCGATTATGAGCCGATGACGCAGCTCTAGATCAGCCCGTGGCGTTCTGAAAGAAGCGATCCACCTCAAAGCAAGTTCAAGAGGTGAGGGATGAAAAGCGAGCATGCAGAAATGTGATAAATCCGACTAATCAAAGCGTAGCCGCGACGCCGCTCGGGCTTACGGGGGGAAATACATGAAGAATGGATGTCATTTGCTGGGTGAAGAGCTACTCCATAGCCTGTAATTACAGTTTAACCAAGGGGTTGTTTGCATAATGACGAACCTTGTTCTAGCAATGCCTCAAACTAAAAGCGAGCGAGCACGCTGCCTGGAATACTACATGTGATGAATTGCATTAGGAGGGCTGTGTTAAGCGAAGGTCAAGGCACGGGGAGGAATCCACGCAAGATCATTAATAATGGAGGGTGTGTTATTAAGCTTTCCCAAATTACTTCTACTACAGTTTACAGGGTGCGATCCCAGACGCATCCCCTAACGGCTGCACCTCCGTCATTCATAATACAACAACCGCTAGCGTAGCGCCAGTGTAGCGCCAGCGTAGCGCCCGCTAATAAACACACCCTAGCATTTGTTTGACATTCATCACAGAGCAGGAACACGCTTTTCACAGTAGATTGGTGCTACTCACCATAATCTGGGCATGCCCGTTGGGAAAGGTGCCAGTGGCATCGGCGCTGATGGGGTCTTGACAGTTTCTCAGTCGACATCTGAAGGCATCTTGAACCTGCGGGGGTGAGGATTTCTGCGATTATCTCTTGTTTTTTGTGCCCTGGTAACAAAATCCAGCTCAAAATCAGCATTTGCATAAAAATATACCCTTCAATTGCCACAATCTAGCTGGTAAACCTAGTTTTTGTACAGCGTACAAAAGCGTTTTTAATTTGATTTTCGTGCTCATTTTGGAGAATTTCTATTGGTTCACTCATTGCACATTCTACTGGACAGCTGGAAACCACATAAAATCAGATTTTTGTCAGATCTAGATTGTATACAGATTGATTTTTTACAGTCTAGACAGCTAGAATTCACATAAAATCAAATTTAGATCATATCCAGATTTATTTTTGATACTCTAGACAGCTTTAAACCAAATATAATTGGATTTTTGTCAGATCTAGATTGTTTTCAGATTAATTTTTAACAGTCTAGAAAGCTGTCAACCACAAAGTCAGATCTATATTATATTCAGGTTGATTTTTAACAGCCTAGAGAGCTGGAAACCGCATAAAATCTGATGTCTGTCAGCTCTAGATTGTATCCAGATTGATTTTTTAATAGTCCAGACAGCTGGAAACCACATAAAGTCAGATCTAGATTGGATCCAGAATGATTTTTGATAGTCTGGCCAGGTGTAAAACACATAAAATCAAACCTAGATTGTATCCAGATTGATTTTAACAGTCTTTACAGCTGGAAACTACATACAATCTGATTTTAGTCAGATCTAGATTGAATCAAAATAGATTTTAACAGTATAGAAAGCTAGTAACCAATCTGATTTCTATCAGACATAAAGTAAGATTTTTTTTTAAACCACATAGAGGTAGCTCTAGATTGTATTGAGGTTGATTTTTGATAGTCTAGACAGCTTAAAATCCCATACAATCTAATTTTGTCAGATCTAGATTGTATTCAGATTGATTTTTAACAGTGAACAGCTGGAAACCACCTACTATCATATCTAGATTGTATCCAGATTTTGATATTCTAGACATCTGTAAACCAGGTCTTAATGGGGTGCAGGTCTGTTTAATTTTGTGGTTTGGGTTAATTCTCTCATCTCATACTGGCCACCGACTATTCAACATGCCACCTCATGACAAAGAACTCTCTGTGAGTATGAGAGAAATATAATTGTTGCTCTCCTGAATTTTGTCTAATGTCTAAAAATGATGAGTTTCTTTGATTTTACCAAATTGAAAACCTCTGGAATATAATCAAGAGGAAGATGGATGATCACAAACCATCAAACCACCAAACTGAACTGCTTGAATTTTTGCACCAGGAGTAAAGCAGCATAAGGTTATCCAAAAGCAGTGTGTAAGACTGGTGGAGGAGAACATGATGCCAAGATGCATGAAAAAAACTGTGATTAAAAACCAGTTATTCCACCAAATATTGATTTCTGAACTCTTAAAACTTTATGAATATGACCCTTTTTTGTTTTCTTTGCATTACTTAAGGTCTGAAAGCTCTGCATCTTTGTTGTCCGTAGTTTATAGAAAAAAACAACAATGTTTATTTTACTTAAACATATATCTATAAATAGCAAAATCAGAGAAACTGATTCAGAAACTGAAGTGGACTCAGTTTAGAGAACTTAGAGCTAAATCATTGTGTTATTTTTTCCTATATAAATTCAGTCTGTGCTGCACACTGCACTTAAGCCACTGCACTCACATTTTAGTGATTACAGAGTTCACCTCCACCAGCAGGGGGCTGAAACAGGGCGACTGCACAAGACAAAACAAATGCTCTGTGATACTGGAAGTGTCAGAAGATTGGCGCGGATTAATTTGGGGGGTCGGCTCCGGGCTCAGGATTACAAATCACTCTGGAGTAAAACTAGGAGGGCAGTAAAAACACAGGCGGCAGAGAGCAGGAGTCTGCGGAGGGCTGAGAGGGATTAGAGGGGATCAGCCTGATAAAATGGGGCAAGGGCAGAGAAGAGAAGGGCCAATCGCGAGGTAAAGAGGAGCTGGAGAGAGTGGATGAGGACCTACCTCTCTGCGGAGGACGCAGTGCACCATGACTATGACGAAGCCCTGGAGCGAATCGAAGACGGCGAACAGGATCTGGAACAGGATGGATCGCTTATCCGTCATGGCCAGGACTGCCGACATCCAGGTGAGGGCCAGGAGCGGCAGAACTACGCAGGAGCTCCACAGAGAGGCCCTGAAAATAAAGATAGTTAGGAACATAGATGGTTTAAAACAGTGGCTCAAGTTCAAGACCCTGGTCTTGGAGCATCTTAGACTTTTTGGTCCATTTCTAGCACCATGAAAATAGCTTTCTAAGATTTATTTAAACACTGAGAACATATTACAGGAGTTCAGGAGAACATACTGCAAGTAACAAGCAAAACTATGTCTTAAAATATAGCAAACAACCAAAAACAAATGGCTTACTATGAAACACTGCTTTAGAAAAGAGGGTTTTTCTCATTTCAGGATGTAGGGAATTTTATCACACTGATCTACAAAATTCTCTAGGATCAAGGGTATTCTCCTGGATTTATCAAATTATCCAGGACCAAGGATATTCTCCTGGATCAAGAGTATTCTCCTGGACCAGAGGTATTCTCCTGGATCAAGGGTATTCTCCTGCATCAAGGGTATTCTCCTGGATCAAGGGTATTCTCCTAGATCAAAGGTATTCTCCTGGATCAAGGGTATTCTCCAGGACCAGGGGTATTCTCCTAGATCAAGGGTATTCTCCTGGATCAAGGGTATTCTCCTGGATCAAGGGTATTCTCCTAGATCAAGGGTATTCTCCAGGACCAGAGGTATTCTCCTGCATCAAGGGTATTCTCCTAGATCAAAGGTATTCTCCTGGATCAAGGGTATTCTCCTAGATCAAAGGTATTCTCCTGGATCAAGGGTATTCTCCTGGACCAGAGGTATTCTCCTAGATCAAGGGTATTCTCCTGGATCAAGGGTATTCTCCTAGATCAAGGGTATTCTCCTGGATCAGAGGTATTCTCCTAGATCAAGGGTATTCTCCTGGATCAAGGGTATTCTCCTAGACCAGAGGTATTCTCCTAGATCAAGGGTATTCTCCTAGATCAAGGGTATTCTCCTGGATCAAGGGTATTCTCCTGGATCAAGGGTATTCTCCTGGACCAGAGGTATTCTCCTAGATCAAGGGTATTCTCCTGGATCAAGGGTATTCTCCTAGATCAAGGGTATTCTCCTGGATCAGAGGTATTCTCCTAGATCAAGGGTATTCTCCTGGATCAAGGGTATTCTCCTAGATCAAGGGTATTCTCCTGGATCAGAGGTATTCTCCTAGATCAAGGGTATTCTCCTGGATCAAGGTTATTCTCCTGGATCAAGGGTATTCTCCTGGACCAGAGGTATTCTTCTAGATCAAGGGTATTCTCCTGGACCAGAGATATTCTCCTGGACCTAGATAATTCTCTTGGACCAGAGGCATTCTCCCAGACCATAGGTGTTCTCTTGGATCATGGTATTCTCCAGGATCAGAGGTGGAGTACTTCTATGGAACGATGAGTAATTTTCAGAAATTCTCCAGAACCTGGGATTATGTCCAGGACCTGTGGCATTCTCCAGGACCTTGGGTATTCTCTGGGGCTTGGAGCATTCTCCAGGATCAAGGATATCCTCCAGGAATTGGGGTATTCTGTGGACCCAAGGTAATCTCCATTTATACTTTGAGTATTCTCTAAGACAAGGATTTATCTTCAGGAATTAGGGTACTCTCCAAGACTATGGGTATTTCCTGGGGATTTCCAGGAATTGGAGTATTCTGTAGGACCCAATGCAATCTCTAGGAACTTGGATAATCTTCAGGAATTGGGCTAATTTGAAGAAACCTCAGATATTCTCTGGCGTGTACCAGAACCAAGGGTATTCTCCAGGGCCAGGTCAGGCCTGAAGTATCCTGTTCCGTATCAGTATGCAGGGAAATGCATGAGCTCACAGAGTGCTTTGCACCATATGCCCTGCCGTGTAGGGAAGCTCGCTCCTAACATGGCTTTTAAAGGCATAAAACATTTATCTCCATTTCCTTGATTCAAGTGGCAGAGCTTTTCAAACTGACTGAGCGTACGAGCGGCAGCCAGCTGTTCTCTTCACACCTCCGCTAATCTGTTTGCCCAAGGCGACGGGAAGGACACAAACACACACTTATAGACACACACACGCGCATATATACACACGCGTATACGCTCGTGCCCTCGCGTGCAGTATAATCGTATTGATTCGGCGAGGCGTGAGTCGGGCACTTACATGGCGTTGCTGGCTGTGGTTGCTGATAAAGCAGTTGTTGAGACGACGCCACACTTGGCACATTTCAGAGTTAATCCTGTGTGCGGCTCACTCATCTGCCTGCAGGACGGATGAGAAACGACAAGAGAACACGGGGAGAACGTTAGAACAACGCTTAGAGCTGTATCTCAGGGGTAAAAGGTCCGTCTTGTCTTGGTTTTAATCACAACAACTAGAAAAAGCCACAGAAACACAGAGAAAACCGCTACAGAAAGACGTCTGGCTGACCCACATGGCAACAGCTTTATTCTTTAGCTCAGATTAACATGATTGGACTCAGAATTAGAGGTCTGACAGGTAAAGAACTGCAGTAATAAAGCCATTGAAAAGATGTTCTCCACCACAGAGCAGCTATAATTATTTGGGTGGTGGATCATTATTCTCATTTCCGTTGGCAAAATATACATTGCTGTTTCATATATTGGCAAATATACAAACATTTAACCAGAAAAATTCTATTTTATATGGTTCTAACTTCATGAACGAACATTTTAAATGAGTCCACTGTCATGAACATCTAAATAACTATTGAACAAAGAGGCCCAGTAATATTTTACATGTTTCTTTTATGGCCATTTAGAGCATTTCTATTTCTATTGATTAGTAGACTCATTTAAAATGTTTTAGAAGCAAAAAAATTGTATTTTTTTTGTTTTTACAGTAAAATGTTTTTATATATGCCAATTTATGAAAACAGCAATGTATATATTGCCAATGGAAATGAGAATAATGAGAAAAAAGAGGAGGATAATAAAGAATGTACAGAGAGAGAGAGAAAGAAAGTGAGAGAGTGAGAGAGAGAGAGAGACAGTAGGTACTGCAGTTCACTCAGAAGGGAATGGATCAGACCTCCCTCCCTCTCTCTCTCTCTCTCTCTCTCTCTCTCTCTCTCTCTCTCTCTCTCTCTCGATGCCATTAACTCTCTTTGCAGCTCTTTTCTGAAGATGAAAGCATGTGTATGTGTGTGTGTGTGTGTGTGTGTGAGAGAGAGTGGGAGAGAGAGAGTACATGATGATGGAACAGTAGGACGTGAATTCAGATGAAAGTGAATGTATTTGTGTATGGATTAGTATGAATCAGTGTGTAATTGTGTGTGTGTGTGTGTGTGTGTGTGTGTGAGGGAAAGAAAGAGAGAACGAGCAACAGAGAGAGATAATTTTTAATATTTATCAAGTTTATTATAAGCAGATTTTCTTTTTACAATTACAGATACTGAAAAAGAGAAACAGAGAGAAAGACAGAAAGAAAGAAAGAAAGAGAGAGAGACAGAAAAAGAGCAAGAGATACAGAGAGATACACTGAAAGAAAGAGAAAGAAAGACAGAGATACTGAAAAAGAGAGAGATACTGAGAGAGAGATACTAAGAAAAAGACAGAAAGAAAAGGATAGAGAGATACTGAGAGAGATAGTAAGAGAGTGATAGATACAGAGAGAAACAGAAAAAGAGCGAGAGAGATACAGAGAGACATACAAAAGGAGACAGAGAGATACTGAGAGAAAGACAGAAAGAAAGAGATACTAAGGGAAAGACAGAAAGAGACAGAGCAAAAGAAATTGAGAGAGAGAGACAGAAAAAGGGCGAGAGAGATACTTAAAGAGATACAGAAAATACAAAAAGAGAGACAGAGCGAGAGAGAAAGAGGAGGATAGTGATGATGGCACAGTAGGTCGTGAAGTCAGATGAAAGTGAATTTATGTGTGTGTGTATCTGTGTGTGTGTGTGTTAGTGTGTATCTGTGTGTGTGTGTGTTAGTGTGTATCTGTGTGTGTGTGTGTGTGTGAGAGAGAGAGAGAGATGAGGAGGGGTTGAGGGTGAAAGTGTGAGGGCGTGAATGCGCATCTGTGGTTGTGTATATGTGTATACTGTAAGTGTGTGTTAGTGTGTAAGTGTGTGTAAGTGTGCGAGTGTGTAGTGCGAGTGTGTGTGTGAGTGCGAGACGGCGCGACAGCAGCAGATGCTGTGGGTATCACGCTCGGTTGGCAGCGCTCCACACTCACCCTGCTCTGTGCTTCAGCTTCTTGTCCAGTATACCGTCTCTGGAAACCAGTTTATTAAACACCAGAATGCCGATCACCATGTTCACCTGCACACACACACACACACACACACAAAGAGGACCAGAGTGAGACCACCCTGACTGATATACTAACAAAAGGTCTATTATATGTATTACACATTACTTTATACATTATATTGTATATTTTTTTTCTTTGACTGGGTCACTAACACATGAATATTCTCTGATCTAAACCATTCATTCCACTGTAGCTCTGGCTGTATGTTTAGGGTCATTGTCTTGTCGGAAGGTCTTTTACAGTCTTTTACAGCCTTCAACAATATTTATCTCTATTCATCTTCCCATTAACTCTGACCAACTTCCAAACTCCCTACAGCACGATACTGCCACCACCATGCTTCACAGTGGGGATGGTGTGTTTAGGGTGATGAACATATCAGATTAAACTGCGCTTTATCAGCAGTTTAGCTCAATTAAAAAGAAGCATATTTGATATCTGAGTCGGATCAAGACCAGATTCTCACGTTCTCACCACAAGCGAAACGCTTTAGAAAATCTGTGTAGATTACGAACGAAGTTTTGATTAAACTTGGTGGCATAATTAATTTGCATAAAAAAAAATAATGCATTACTGATTCCAAATTATTTGCATGCATTAGTGCTTTAACGCTGACAGTCCTATTCAAAATATAGCTTTTCGTAAGATGACAATACATCTTCAATTAATTTGAACTTTATTTTTACATTTAAGTTCTGTTAAATGCTAAAAAACAATGAAATAAGCTATTTTTAGGCTGTTTAGACAGATACAGCTCTGTAAAAAATAAGAGATCACTTCAGTTTCTGATTCAGTTTCTCTGATTCTGCTATTTATAGGTTTATATTTGAGTAAAATGAACATTGTTGTTTTATTCTATAAACTACAGACAACATTTCTCCCAAATTCATAATACAAATATTGTCATTTAGAGCATTTATTTGCAGAAAAAGAGAAATAATAAAAAAAAAAAAATCAAGTTCATATTCATAAAGTTCAAAATTTATAAGAGTTGAGAAATCAATATTTGGTGGAATAACCCTGGTTTTTAATCACAGTTTATTTTCATGCTTCTTGGCATCATGTTCTCCTCCACCAGTCTTACACACTGCTTTTGGATAACTTTATGCTGCTTTACTCCTGGTGTAAAAATTCAAGCAGTTCAGTTTGGTGGTTTGATGGTTTGTGATCATCCATCTTCCTCTTGATTATATTCCAGAGGTTTTCAATTTGGTAAAATCAAACAAATTCATAATTTTTAAGTGTTTTTTTAATTTATGGTCAGGTGATGATCTCAGGCAAGGAGAGTGAGGTGAACTTACGAGGACGACGGCAGCAGCAGGTCCAACAAAGGCATACAGCAGTCCTCCCTCCAGAGACAGCCAGCAGCTGCACACAGTATCAGAACACTCATATTAAAATTAACATCCAGCATCACCGTAATGGTGCCGCGCCCGGCGCAGAACCCGGCGCAGAACCCGGCACAGGCAAGTGTCTGGGGACTCGGAGCCATATGCCACCGTTCTACATCACAGAGTTTCACCAGAGAGAGAGAAGAAGAGACTGACGAGAACTTAAAACAGTGTTTACTCCTCTAAGTGTCGAATAATGAAGTAAAAATAGAGTAAAAGTAAAAATGTTGGTTATTTGGGCCATTACACAGAATGCATGCCATTTCTGTCCCCAGGAAATGTATAAAATACATTTAAAATACATTTTTATTATTAATCATAGTGTCTTGTATATTGACCTAATTGCAAAAGTAAGATATGCAATTAAAAACATAAAAAAAATACTTAGAACACTGAAAAAATTGCATTTGTTACTGTTTTTCAAAATAAATTCATAATATTTAAGTTAAAATACACTAAAACATTTTAGTTGTGTCCCTGGTTTTTTTTAACTTAGTCTTGTTACCTCATTAACACATTACCCTAAACATCTGAAACATCTGGAACGTTCTACAACAGGAAGTCACATCTACAGCAGGAAGTGACATCATCAGCTGCATTCATTCTTACATTTTATCTGTTTATTTTTAAAAATGTACAACAAGTTTTGGGAAAATCACTAGAATTTCCTCATGTGTCCTCATGCTATTAGAATAGCCGATATTTAGCTGTTTTTCATTTTTTTGCTAATTCTATGCTAAAAACTCATTCATGTTACTCAAAACATGAAAAGTAACAGGAGTTAACGCTTGGAGGAAAGCGCAGCGTCTCGGTTCTGATACATCAGCTCACAGACGCAGCCTTGTGCTGATCCACATCACCCTAGGAGTGATGAGGGAAAAAAAAAGAGTGCCATCTATCTTACCCAGAGAGAGCAAGGCCAATTGTACTCTCTCAGGGCTCTGGCAGCTGATGGCAAGCTGCATGACTGGGATTCGAACCAATGATCTCCCAATCATAATTTTCACACACAATTATCTGAACTTTCTTCTCCTTACATTTAAAAAAAAAAAATAGACTTACTATTGTGGTGTTCCGTATCCTTTCGCCTTCGTAAAGCCCATGGAGATGGCAACCACCAAAGCAGGCAACCCTGTAATCCACAGACAGACAGAGAGACAGACAGACAGACAGACAGACAGACGGGAATTAATTTCTTAGTTAAGTAGATCTGTAACACCATAAAAACCACCTGGGATAATTTAATATTATTTTGGGACACCATAGAAACCACTGAGCAATACCATATTAACCACCTGAAATACAGTGCAAATTGATTAGCAACACCACTGAGCAACAGTATAAAAAAACAACCTTATAACACCATAACAACCACCTGTTATAACTTATAACTATGTGACACCAAAGCAACCACCTAGCAACCATTTAGCAATACCAGAGGGAACTTTTGCTCTTCCAGCCTTTCCTGATAAGTGCCAGTTTCATCAGTTTAATGTTTTTGATGGTCATTCAATCCAAAAAGGAGAATTTTAAGAGCTTGTAAGTACCCTCTCTCTCACTCTCTCTCTCTCTCTCTCTCTCTCTCTCATCCTCTTCTTCCTCTACCTATATCTCTCTCTACCTCTCTACCTCTACTCCTCTCCATCTATCTCCTATCTCTACGTTCATCTCTACCTCTACTTTCCCACCTCAACCTCTATCTCTACATCCATCCCTTTTATATCTCTACCTCTATATATTAAACTTTTAAAAAATCTTTAAACTATATTAAACTAAAAAATCTTTACCTTTACCTCTCTTTCTCTCTCTATCTTAATCTTTATCTCTACCTCTATATCTGCCTCTCTACCTCCACCTTCATTTTTATCTATGCCTCTACCTCTATCTCCACCTCCATCTCTTTACTTTCTACCTCCACCTCTATCTCCATATCTATCTCCATATCTACATCTATCTCTACCTCTAAATCTATCTCTCTACCTGTATATCTCTTTACCTCTGTCTTTATATCTACCTCTACCTCTCCTTCTCCATCTCTATATCTATTTCTTTATCCATCTCCACCTCTACCTCTTTCTCTCTTTATCTCAATCTTTGCCTCTACCTCCATCTCCACCACTTCTTCCATCTTTATCTCTACTTTTCTACCGACACCTCTATCCCCACCTCTATCTCTAACTCCATCTCTACATCCATCTCTACCTTTATCTCTCTCTTTCTAACTCTCTTCATCTATATCTCTACCTCTATATTTACCTCTAAATCTACCTCTTTCTATCTCCACTTCTACTTCTACCTCTATCTTTATCTTTATGTCTACCTCTACATCTCCAACTTTATCTCAACCTCTACCTTTCTAGCCCTATCTTTATCTCTATCTTTTTACTTCCACCTCCACCTCTATCTCTACCTCTATCTTTATCTATACCTCTTCCTTTACCTCTTTATCTACCTCTACCTCCCTCTATCTCCAACTCTACTGCCACCTCTATCTCCGCCTCTACCTCTTTATCTCCATCTTTACCTCTAACTCTTTATCTCTACTTCTACTTCTACCCAGATCTCTACCTCTATATCCATCTCTACCTCCCCCTCTACTTACCCCTCTATCTCCACTGACTCCCCTTGGTGATGTGCAGGTGCATCAGATTACAGTGCTGGTGATTCTGTATCTACTGTAACTGTAGATTAACCCTTATTTATAGACAGAAATAAAAGAAATTCGAGGAGAACCTTTTACACTTATTCTGAATTCAGCACATAACATTCTACAAACCAATCTGTTTGAAATAAAGCTAGACTCCGCCCACCTACATCACATAGACGAGGATGACAGCAGGATGTAGTAAAGTAGTTTAGTGCACTCAGCCACTAAACTGCTGAGTGAAACCGAAACTAAACGTATCTGTTCACGTTTTTATTGGTTTTTAATGGTGTAAGCTGGTCACTCAACCCATCTTCATCTAATCCATTTGACATATTTAAATGATCTTAAACTTGATGTAACCAGTTGTAACTGGTTGTAACTGGTTACAAAGCGGGTTGCACGTGTGACAGCTGTCTAAAATGAATAAAAGTCCCACTTCCTGTCAGCATAAAAGTCACTGAAAGCAGATTTTGAAAGGAAATGTCATAATACAGCGATTGGCGCTTTTCTTCCAGTTCTGTTTCTTTGCCTCTTCACATTATTTCCTGCTTAGCAACCGTCGCTAAGGAAGTCAAATGATGGAGTACAAAAGCGGGAGCAACAAGTTCAGTCGAGCGGATGTCGTCTTTAATTCCAGAACAATTACTGTAAATGGATGCGGAGGGGGTGCTAATGCGAAATGCTTCAAAATCAATGTTTTATTGGGGGATAAAAAGTATATTTCTTTCATATTTCTTTAATATTTCTGCAATATCTCTTTGATACCATTCAATTGGGAACAATTCTGCATTATGTAAAAGCTGCAATTGTGAGAAACAACCTTAATAATCTCTTCTAAAGCATCTTTACTGAGATTCAGATAATGCAGTATATAAAATCACTGATGGTTTACAGTAGAAATGCCTTAATGCCTTAATTTTAACGTTTCTTTTCTATTTTTCTAGTCTTTTTCCTCGTCGCTCGCCAGAACCCCGCGATGATGGAAGGAAGGACTGCCATGTTTGTTGCTAGGTAACTAGAAGAATGAGAAAAGCACACGCTCTTTTGTAATCAATTTGATGTCTGTTTATTTCTTTCCATTTTATTTCCTTTTGCTCCTTTTTGAACGCAGTTTACAGCAGGGTGAAGAGGTAATGGACATAGGAAATAGAAGCACAAGGACCTTCATCCAGATTCCAAAGGAGCTCGGATAATGACGCTAAACGAGCGTAATTACCTGCCCTGGAACATTCCCAAAAACATAAGAAAATACCGTCCAATCAGAATTCTGGTTTACTGGAGTGGACACAGCTTTACAAAAGCTACAAACGTCCGCTAATGGACCTGAAAAAGCAGCTTGAGATGGAACAGTCAGTTCGGAAAAGATGCTGAGGAAGTTTTCGGAGTGAAACTAGAAGGTAAAGTAGGCCATGTGTCGAGACGGAGGCTCCTCTTATAGCTCTGAAGATGACGCCGGACGCGACTGCAGATCAGACAGCAGCTCCCCAAAACATCCAATAAGAGTAATGCTTGTCTTTGATAGACATTTTAAGAATATCCACCAGCAAAACGCACTATAATGTATACGATTTGATTGGAAAATTATGCTCTGCTCACTTTATTTTACGCCCATTTCTTTTATTATCAAAAAAACCTGCTTTTACAAACTAGTCTTAGGATTTTTACCCAATTTTCTCCACCAATTTTGTTGTTAAAAGATGTTAAAACAATTTTGGAGTGAAATTTGAAGGTAAAGTAAAAGATGCTCCTTTTATAGCTCTGAAGATGATGCCAGATGCGACACTACTTAAATTTGATGGATATCTTAAGAATATCCACCTGCAAAAAGTAGGGTAATGTGCACAATTAGGGTGTACCCACTTTAGAAAATCTGTACTTTGCCCAAGCATGTTCCATACCAAAGCCTTAGTTCACCACAATTTGGACCACCATGATCTGCTTAATTTATTTCACACTCATTTATTTTATAATCAACAAAACCTGCTTTTGCAAACTAGTCCTAGGATTTTACCAAATTTACTCAACCAACTTAACTGTTGAAAGATGCTGAGGAAGTTTTAGAAGTGAAATTAGAAGACAGATGCTCCTCTAATAGCTCTGAGGGAAATGTTATGCAAAACAAAAACTTTAGCCAGCGGACTTCTTCTGAGGGAGGGATCTGTACCTACAGTCCGTGGCAAGTTAGCAGATGAAGGAGCTGTAAAAACACGTGATTCACATCTCATGGATATTGGCACGGCAGTGTATTATCACAAAAATATTGCTAAAAACATAGAATTTGTTGAGTTGATGTATTTGTTGAGCCAAGAGAGTTTGTGAATTAAACCAGCTGCGCTGTAGCATGGCTGACCCTGAGTTCTCATACTGGCTTTCTAACTGGGGATTGTGTTAAATAGAATTTATATGTAGTGTGAAAGTAATTATAAACAATAAAGATGATTTACTTATTAAAATAATTTTAAACAACTGTGATTTTGCACTTCATCTCAAAATACATTGGTAAATCCATTTGCTGCATGGATAAAAACCTGTCCTGCTCTGTATTACTTCCATTCAAACCCATAGACTTGATATTGCACTATAAATTCAACATCATAAAGCCGGTGTTTGATCACAGCCGGACAAAGCGAAGAAAGCAGACCTCCACCACAACAACAACAACAACAACAACAAAAGAAGCCTGAGGAAGAAAGCAGCTCTGTCCATTTCAAAGCAGAACCTCGACCCGATCCATCACACCAGCAGGTACTGTACTACTGCCTCTGATACACACAACTGAGCTCCATATACACTCCCATATATACGCTCCCATATATACGCTCCCATATATACGCTCCCATATATACGCTCCCATATATACGCTCCCATATATACGCTCCCATATATACGCTCCCATATATACACTCCCCTATATACACTCCCATATATATACACTCCCATATATATACACTCCCATATATATACACTCCCATATATATACACTCCCATATATATACACTCCCATATATATACACTCCCATATATACACTCCCCTATACACACTCCCCTATACACACTCCCCTATACACACTCCCCTATACACACTCCCCTATACACACTCCCCTATACACACTCCCCTATATACACTCCCCTATATACACTCCCCTATATACACTCCCATATATACACTCCCCTATATACACTCCCATATATACACTCCCATATATACACTCCCCTATATACACTCCCCTATATACACTCCCATATATACACTCCCCTATATACACTCCCCTATATACACTCCCCTATATACACTCCCATATATACACTCCCCTATATACACTCCCATATATACACTCCCATATATACACTCCCATATATACACTCCCCTATATACACTCCCCTATATACACTCCCATATATACACTCCCATATATACACTCCCATATATACACTCCCCTATATACACTCCCCTATATACACTCCCATATATACACTCCCATATATACACTCCCATATATACACTCCCCTATACACACTCCCCTATACACACTCCCCTATACACACTCCCCTACACACTCCCCTACACACTCCCCTACACACTCCCCTACACACTCCCCTACACACTCCCATATACACACTCCCATATACACACTCCCATATACACACTCCCATATACACACTCCCATATATACACTCCCATATATACACTCCCCTATATACACTCCCCTATACACTTCCCTATGCACTTCCCTATGCACTCCCCTATATACACTCCCCTATATACACTCCCCTATATACACTCCCCTATATACACTCCCATATATACACTCCCATATATACACTCCCATATATACACTCCCCTATATACACTCCCATATATACACTCCCATATATACACTCCCCTATATACACTCCCCTATATACACTCCCCTATATACACTCCCATATATACACTCACATATATACACTCCCATATATACACTCCCCTATATACACTCCCCTATATACACTCCCCTATATACACTCCCCTATACACTTCCCTATACACTTCCCTATGCACTCCCCTATACACTCCCCTATACACTCCCCTATACACTCCCCTATACACTCCCCTATACACTCCCACAAGACCATCAACACAGAGAGAGAGAGAATATATACAGAGAGAGAGAGAATAGCAAGAAAGAGAAAGAGTTGAAGAGAGAAAGTTAGATAGCGAGAGAGAGCCAGGTCAAGAAAACAGAGAGAGGGAGAGAGAGCTAGAGAGAGAGAGAGAGAGAGAGAGAGACAGACAGAGACACTATATCTGTATCTCACCGTACCTGACCATACCTGCAGTTCACTGTATCACCTTAATGTACCTCAGTGATTCTTACCATACCTCACTGTGCTTCACTGTATCTCATCATACCTCACAGTACCTTACCTCACCTTCCTGTACTTCACCATACTTCACCTCACTGCGCCTCACTGTATCACCTCATGATACCTCAACGTACCTTACTGTACCTCAGTGTACCACCTCACCACACCTTACAGTACCTTACCTCACTTTACCTCAACGTACCTTACTGTACCTCACCATATTTCACCTTACTGTACCTTACCATACCTCATTGTACCACCTCACCATGCCTTACAGTACCTTACAACTACTTTACTTCAACGTACCTTACTGTACCTCACCATTCCTGCCCATCACATCACCATACCTCACCTCGTTGTACCTCAAAGTACCTCACTATATCACCTCACCATACCACACCATACCTATCACCACAGCATATCTCCCCATACCTCACCATACCTCACCATCACACTTTACAGCACAGTACCTCCCTGTTTCTCACAATACCTCACCATACCTAACTCTACCTATTGTTTTACCTTTTTTTGCTGCTGTTGCTCACTGTACTTCTGTACATCTCAATATACCTCCACATACTGTACCTCAACATACTTCACCTTACTTCACCCCAATGTATCTCACTGTAACCATACATTTTGTAAATTTGCCTTTTGTCTTTATTGTAATTATTGATATTTTATTCACTACTGTTCTCACTTATTTTGTAATTATTGTTATTATTGCTAGATTACAGACACTCACCCCAGCCCAGACAGAGGAAGCGCTTGCGGATGAGCCGGGTCCGCACCTTCCCCGTCACGGCCATGTAGGACTGCCAGGCTTCCGTCAGAACCCAACAGAACGACGCCAAGAAGAAGAAGTGCAGGAACGCCGTCGTCATCGTGCAGACGCCCTGAGAAAGAGAGAGAGAGAGACATTAAACGACTGTAGCATTCTGCCAGGGGAACAGGGGATTGTAGGCTTTGGCACTGAAACGTTGGATAAACTGCTGAATGCTGAAGTGCTTGTTGTGTTTTCCCGGCATTACCCGAGCTGTACGTCGAGTTCAGACACTGACCTGACTCTCTACTTTACATCGGGAGGCAACTGGCAACATTTAATGCTTGAACTTTGTGTTTCTCCTTGAGGACGCACTGTACAATTGATCCAACGGGAACCTGCCAGGAAACACTTTCACTGCTGGCACTAGTGTAGATACAAACATCTCCACAGGGGTGGTGTTTTAATGAAGTTACACTTATGTAGCTCCTTTTCTAATATCTTAATATTCTCAGTATTACATGACAGCCAACCACAAACAGCATACTCTCAACCGGAAACCACAGTCCACCTAGTCCATTTAATCAGGCCGGTAGTCAGGTTAGCATTGCAATGCTAACAGGCACCTCAAAGTTATTACAACACGCTTCCTGGTCCTGATTTACGGCACGGTACCTAATAACTATAGCGTCCAAATTTAGCCCCGTTTTCGCCAATATAAACTCCGCCCCACACGGTTATATGTGACTTAAGCGGAACCCACTGAGACTGCATTGCAGAGCCCGAAATGCTAAAAAACGCAGCTAACATGAGCAATCTGCCCTAAAAAGGGAAGGTAATGCAAGGAATGCAACTCAATGCTGATTGCTCTAAAATATTTAGAGGTAGGACTGGCTGTACAGAACAGTCCCAGGTAGTTTAAAACACAGGTTTAATGTGCTGGAAACCAGGGGTGTTCCCTCATTCTCATTTCCCATTATACAGTACTGTGCAAAAGTTTTAGGCACCAAAGCAAATCACATGAATCCATTTATCTCAGCAATATGAGTGTTTTTACCTGAAAAAAGCACCACATATGTTTTGAACAGATGCAAATAAACATAAATACAGTCAAATATAACAAGGAATTCACATTTAAGAGCCTAAAACATTTGCACAATACTGTATATCTACTACAGACAGATTATATCTGCCCAGTATCATTTATTTTACTTCAATCCTGGATATATGGAGATACTTAGAGTCCATTATTAGTATTATTAGTATCATGACATTCTAGATTATCACCTTCTTTTACAAATCTGATAAACTCCTTTTATTATTCTTTAATATCTCAGTTAGGGATGTGATTTTCATTTTGTTGCAGTTGTGTATTCTTGATATATATATATATATATATATATATATTTTTTTTTTTATTTAGTTTTTTTTTCATATTGCCAAGAGTATCGTTATCACGGAAAAAAAATTAATCATGAAATATCGTGATATTATTTTAGGGCCATATCACTTGACCATATTGGAAACTTTATTATTATTATTATTTTTTTTTTTTACATATTCTAAAGACATAAATGCCACACTTAAAAACAATATTTTATATTTCTAAATCAAAAACATAAAAATATATAGTTCTTAATCGATCTAAATCTCACATAAACATTAATTTAAAAGCTCTTCAGAGACTTAAAAGTGGTTTGTAAATGATGTTTGCCCCAGACAAATGTTCCTAGTATAATTATGATAAAGTATACACTTTCTGCAGCATGAAATATTGAATAAATATAAAAACCGGGCTTCAAGGCTTTTCCGACTGCAATCAAATCCCTCACGCTCCAGCAGGTCCAGGTTAGAAACTGCCCTCCTGCATTAAAACCAACAAGAGCTTCTCCTGCTCTGTAACAACCACACACACCGTTTGTCAACAACTCATTAGCCTAGCGCTCAGGCTAAGGTATTTGATTGCACCCAGAGGAGCACTTGAGCGATGTGGGCGGGGCTGGAGATCAGGCAAGGGCCTTGAGCTGCTCTTGGATCACTCGGAAAGCGTGTTCATTAGTATGCGAGGGGTATGTTCTGGAGGCATGTGACTCAAGGTCATGCATTCCTGCTGAGAGAGAAGGATGGAGAAGGTTTCTGCAGATAAATAAAACTAAGTATTGCTACATTCTATTGGACGAAAGAAACCAGATGGCTGCTTATTCATTGTTCCTGCTGAAATCGAGGGTTTTAAAAGAGTTTATCCTGCTTTTATTGGAGTATCTTGACTTTAAATGACTGCAAGAAAAAAATAAAAGGTCTGTCAACTATAATGATGGAACTGGCACTAATCAGATTAGCCCCAAGAAAGGAAGAACAAGAGTTACTCTCGTATCAAAAGAGTTTGTCCTGCTTTTATTGAAGCAACTTGACTGTAGTCTCAAGAAAAAAAAATGACTGCAAGAAAAAATGATGGCCGGTCAACTATAATGATGGAACTGGCACTAATCAGGACGGCCCCAATAAAGGAATAGCAAGAGTTACTCTGGTATCAAAAGAGTTTGTCCTTTTTTTTTGCTTTTATTGGAGTAACTTGACTATACTCTCATAAAAAATGATGGCCGGTCAATTATAATGATGGAACTGGCACTAATCAGGACGGCCCAATAAAGGAATAGCAAGAGTTACTCTGGTATCAAAAGAGTTTGTCCTTTTTTTTTGCTTTTATTGGAGTAACTTGACTATACTCTTAAAAGAAAAAAAATGACTGCAAGAAAAAATGAAGGTCAGTCAACTATAATGATGGAACTGGCACTAATCAGGCTGGCCCCAAGAAAGGAAGATCAAGAGTTACTCTGGTATCAAAAGAGTTTGTCCTTTTTTTATTGGAGTAACTTGACTATACTCTCATAAAAAATGATGGCCGGTCAATTATAATGATGGAACTGGCACTAATAAGATTAGCCCCAAGAAAGGAAGAGCAAGAGTATTTTGTTTTGTTTAACACTTTTAAGTTACTACATGATTCCTTTTGTGTGTACTTCATTAATCAATAAAATAAAATTGGAAATAGTAGACACGTTTTTTTATCCATACTATCTCAACTTTTTCCTGTGTTTTCTTGAGTTTTTTGTGTGTAGTCAATGAATTATATTTAATTACTAATAGTTTACTATTAAAAGTCACAAATTAAGTAATTAGTAATGAGTAATCCTGATCAAATATGCTGCTTAATGAACAGTGAAAGCTGCCCAAAGTGTGCTGCCCAAAATTGGCCCACTAGGATGTTTGGTTTGGCCCTAGTCCCGCCTCCCGGAGCCCCACTGAGAGAACAAACACATTTCAGCACTGTTCATCTTCAGACGCTGCAATCTCCATCCCAAAACACACACAGATCATCCTAATATATACTACAGGAAATGAATGTATTAATATATGTAGAGTTACTGGATGTAGAAAGCATAAATATGGGTTTAAGCAACACTGAGGTGCAGTTAATGTTCTATTACTCAATTAATAATATATATATATATATATATATATTTATCAGCATTATAATAATTATAATAATGATGATGATGCTAATAATTATTTATTCAGTCAGTTAGTCATCACTTAATACAATAACTAGCAATGCCACTAATATTCAAAAAACTAGTGATTGAAACGGCACAAATTAGGCCACCCTTCAACATTACAATATATATGATTAAAAAAAAAAGTAAGAAACAAAAATGCCCTACATATCCAGTTTATGAAAATAGAAAGTGAACACATTCGTAAGCATTATTCCAAATTTAACTCTGTTTACATACATCTCCTTTTAATATATATTCTAATATATATAAGCTTTTTGTACAACAAATTTGCATTTCCCGCAAGTCATATTTGGACTTATGTATTGAGAAAAATCTCTCGCACACAGACAGGGAGCAAACTTACTATTGTTCTGTTAAATTCTTTTATATTTTTCATTTAATATCCTCATCGTTTTTTTTTTTTTTTTCAAGTTCCTAAACCATATTTTTTTTTTATATTCAGCGACAATGAATAATCTAATTAGATTATTAGAATAATCTAATTTGGGCTACAGATGTTACAGTAAATTAGATGCCAAATGGGAACAGGAACAGAAACAGGATCTAATGAATTAAAAACAAAAATTGAAATAATCTTATTTTCCTATAAGAATCTTAAAACGAGAAAATAGTAAATATGTTGACTTTGTTTAAAAGGATTAAAAATATATATAAATATAAATATTGGCTTAATTTGACTGTAGAAATAATAGGAAATTCAGCTTTCAAATCCAAAAGATGAATTCTGTCATCTTTGAGACACTTTAATAAATAACTGCTGGCCCACATGAAACAATAAATAACTCTATCTGTCACTGATAAGATCGTATCTGTCAATGATCTCAAATACAACAAAGACTCTCAGAGTAAAACACAGTAAAAACAGTAAAAGTGCTGGTAATTATCACAGTCTCAGTCTTGCGTAACGGAAATGTTACATAAACCCCCGACAACGTCTTCTTTATCCTGGCAAGATTTACTGTGATCTGATCCAACAGCAAACCCAGGCTGGATGCACTGCTACACAGAAAAGACTGAAACTGGAGCGCAAAAATATTAGTTTTTATATTAGTTATATTCATTTAAAACAGAACCATGTGATTAATTGTCTTTTAATAAATATACTGTGCATTTAGAACACTGTAAATGACTAAAATCACTAACAGTGCTAATCTGTGACAATGCTTACCTGGGACAAATATAACAAATTCTAATTTGGGACAATCCTATTCTGGGCCAATGCTAATAAAGCTAACCTCGGACAATGCTAATCTGGGACAAATCTTACAATTCTAACCTGGGCAAATGCTAATCTGGTACAATGCTGACCTGGGAAAATGTTAATCTTGGACAATGCTAACAATTCTAACCTGGGCAATGCTAACCTGGGAAAATGCTAATCTGGGACAATGCTAATCTGGGAAAAAATTAAACTGGCACAATGCTAAGATGTTAACCTGGGACAACGCTAATCTGAGGCAAATCTTACAATTCTAACCTGGGCAATGCTCACCTGGGAAAATGCTAATCTGGGACAATGCTAACAATGCTAATCTGGTACAATGCTTACAATTCTAACCTGGGACAATGCCAACATTGCTGAATTGGGACAATGCTAAACTGGGACAATGCTAACAATGCTAACCTGTGACAGTGCTAATCTGGGAAAATGCTAACAATGCTTAAAGTAATAAAAAAAGTTACTTTATTTCAGTATTAGCCAGAGTGATCTATTTAAAGGGTTTATTTCTTTAATTGTTGATAATTATGGCTTGTAGCCAATGAAATCCAAAAAGTCAAAATTAGAAAAATTAGAAAAGAACATGAGAATATTATATAAGACCAATTGGTACTTTTGGCAGTGTGGGCAGTGTGCCAAATCCTGCTGGAAAATGAAATCTGTGTGTAATTCATCTATGTGATATAGAGAGTTTCACATTTCACATTTTGAACTGAATTAAGAAAATAAATTAGCATTTTAATGATATTCTACTTTTTTGAGATGCACCTGTATGTAAATACACATCTCTAAATATTATTTATTATTCATTAAGATGAAATATTCTGATTTGTAATTAAAACTCATGGAGAAAATGCTAAATGTACAGCAGAGCGTCACGCCTGAGCTAGCTTCACCGCACTGCTGACTGCAGGGCACGGCTGGTACCGAGTCGGACCCGCCAGCACCTCAGTGCCATATGGTCCGGTGGTAATTACAGATGGCATAACTGTAGTAGAGCCTTTTTTTCACGAGTCTCTCCTGAAGAAAAACGCTTTAAACTACGATTCACTGCACTAAAACTGGCCATCTCTCCATCCAGTGGACAGAGTCAGAGTCCGGCTTCAGTGTTCTGCTTCAACCCCACCAATTTGTTTCTTCCTGAGGGGCACGGTGGCACCGGGATGCCCATTACAGCAGGTAGGCAGCGCGGCACAACACAATCCTGCACACAGCGAGCATTACACTATGACAGATGCCTGCCTACAGAAGGCCAATTAGGGCAGAGCCAAACAACGAAAACGCCCACGCCAAAACACACACATATATACAGCTCTAGAACAAAAAGTATAAGAAAACACCTAAAAATGATGAGTTTCTTTGATTTTATCGAATTAAAAACCTCTGGAATATAATCAAGAGGAAGATGGATGATCACAAACCATCAAACCGCCAAACTGAACTGCTTGAACTAAGTTATCCAAAAGCAGTGTGTAAGACTGGTGGAGATGCATGCAGAACATGATGCAAAGATGCATGAACAAAACTGTGATTAAAAACCAACCAGGGTTATTCCACCAAATATTGATTTCTGAACTCTTAAACCTCTTTATGAATATGAACATTATTTGAGGTCTGAAAGCTCTGCATCTTTTTGTCTTTTTTTGTTATTTCAGTCATTTCTCATTTTCTGTAAATAAATGCTCTAAATGACAATATTTTTATTAGAAATTTGGGAGAAATGTTGTCTGTAGTTTATAGAATAAAACAACAATGTTTTATCATTTTACTCAAACATATATCTATAGCTTCTGAAAATGGCCTGTTATATTCATCGATATGTAACATATTAGTGTACTAAATGTTATATAATCAAGAGGAAGATGGATGATCACAAGCCATCAAACCACCAAACTGAACTGCTTGAATTTGTGCACCAGGAATAAAGCAGCATAAAGTTATACAAAAGCAGTGTGTAAGACTGGTGGAGGAGAACATGATGCCAAGATGCATAGGAAAATGCTGTTTGCAGTAAACAGCAGTGGTGAACTAAGTGAAGGCGATGCTGCAGCTGTAGAGGACGGTGATGCGCTGAGATAAAGCAGACCCAGATTGTTCACTGTTCCTATGGCAGCCTGGGTTTTCTGCCTTTGTAGCGACTGATGCAACAGCCTGCTCTGCACGTTCTCGCACGAGCAGCTTTTACAGCGCTCCGGCTCGCACCAGAGCTCCTCCTGCAGCGGGGCGTTATTATTCAGAGCCGGGGGGAATCGTGGATTCTTACTGTAATGCTGTACATCTCGGCCATGACGAAGATCTGCGGCGTTCTGAGCAACGTCTGAGGAGCGCTGCTGTGTTTTTGATGGGTTATATAGAAGCCATTGGCATGTCCTGTATACACATACAAACATAATCAGCCCTATTCAAAGGAGCACGCTATTCAGGCCCCGCCCCCTCTTCCTCTCAGTATCAGTATTCATCAGGCTGCTTCAGTCTGGGCTGAGCGATCTATTGAGCGAGTCACTGCCTTACCCTAACCCCCATCCCCCCCCCCCCCCCTCCCTTCTTATATCCCCATATCCTCACCAACCACCCCCCCCCCATCCACATCGACATGCCTTCCAACCCCCACTTCCTCCTACGTCAGCCCTGCCTGTCGGAGTTTAACGGAGTGCTCCCGAGCTACGTTCCTCTGTTGCCATGGATACAGACATGGTGGGCTCAACATCTCCCGGCAATTTGCCTTTGTAAAGGGCAGCGCACTCTCTGGATTTCAGAGAAGGGGCTATGGGCCAGCCAAGCCACCCCCCCCCCCCTCTTCCCAACCCCTTTCAACTGCCCAACCGACGCCTCACTCCAACAACCCCCCCCCCCCCTCCCCTCCGTCTCACTCTTTTACACTTCATTTACCCAGATCCAGACACACCAGACACACACACACACACAATCACACACACAATCACAGAGGCTTTTTGGACAGAGCATCTATACTACTATACTAACTACTATACAGGGCCATCTCAAAAAATTTGAATATCATTGAAAAAAGTTACTTTATTTCAGTAATTCAGTTCAAAATGTGAAACTCATATATATTACATAGATGTATTAAACACACAGAGTGATCTATTTTACGCGTATATTTCTTTTATTGTTGATGATTATGAAGCTTACAGCCAATTAAAAAAAATAATAATAAATCAGCGTCTCAGAAAATTTGAATATTATATAATAAGACCAATTGGTACTTTTTTTTTTGGCAGTGTGGGCAGTGTGCCAAGTCCTGCTGGAAAATGAAATCCACATCTACACAGAAGTTGTTATAAGCAGAGGGAAGCACGAAGTGCTGTAAGATTTTGACTTTAGACTTGATAATAAAACACAGTGGATCAACACCAGCAGATGACAGACATGACTCTCCAAACCATCGCTGATCATCAGTACATTTTACATTTCATTTAAAGTAAATCAAGGGATCAGAGTCTGGAGGAAGAGTGGAGAGACACACAGCCCAAACTGCTCGAGGTCTAGTGTGAAGTTTCCACCAATCAGTGATGGTTTGGAGAGACATGTCATAATGTTCTAATCCAGATTAGAAGAAGCAACAACTACTCGACTAAGTAAAGAAATAAAATTACTTTAAAGAAAAAAACGAAGGTCAGTCAATCTAGAAAAAAGGATTCACAGTGCAGTCACAGCACATATATCATCAAAACCATTGTAATGATGAAACTGGCCCTCATCAGGACTAACCCAAGAAAAGTAAGTGCAGCGTTTTTTCCGGAAAATCTTACAGCACTTCATGCTCCTCTCTGCTGACAACTTTTATAGAGATACAGATTTCATTTTCCAGCAGGACTTGGTTCTAATCCATATTATGGTGAGAACTACTATGGCAAAAGCCCCTAAATGCTTCAGAGTTTTTTACCACCTATACCCTAGCAACACTTTAAGGGCCACTTAGCAACCAACAGCTGTACAAGAGCAATTCCTTAGCAACCACTTAACAACTTATGTTGTATCCACCATCTAGCAAAACATTAGCAACACCATAACAACCCCAATACCTGAGCAACACCTGATCAACCACTAGTAAGCCCTATACCACCATATTTGCAATCACCTAGTGACTAAAAGTCCATTTTTTAAGCTCTCAATTACTGTTTTTTTTTTGTTTTTTAAGTCATTTATACATTTTAAAACCTCTATTTTTATATGGTAACAGAATAAAGCATACACAGTATGCAGTATTTCTGGTTCTAAAGCTCATGCAGGTCCACTTTAATTACAGTGCGCTCAGAAGTGTCCTGAAGTATCACTCACTGTTTCACAAATAGCAACCTCTCTAAAATTCTGGCGATTTCACAGATTATTAAGATTTTAATTAAGACTATAATTTAGGGCAGTGGTTCTCAGGGCTTGGGAGACCTTTCCAATGCCCCCCACTGCTCCAATACATCTCCTTCAGCTGATGAGGTAATTATTAGAGTCTTAATGGGCAAAAAATGATATTTCTAAGCAAGTAAAATTGTCATAAATCTGGTTTTATTAATATACACTTATGTCTAATGCATTTTACTAATTTTACAAAGTCGTTTTTATCCACTAAAAGTGTTTTTAAAGTGTTGTCTTACAGGAATGATCTGCTATTTCTGGATTTAATAAAAACATATATATATATCTGCCAAGAAAAATATAATTAAGAATTTAATTAGTTAATTGATGAGAACATTTTGGCGGTAGGCAATTTAAGTTTTATTATACTCTTTATTATTCTTATTACAGTTATTTAATGTCCGTACATCTTGTACCTTGTACACCTTAGCAACCACCTTGCAACACTTGTCCTACAAACTGCTATAAAACAGCAACACCTTAGCTACCACCTTGCAACACTTTGCCTACAAGCAGCTGTAAAAGAGCAAGATCTAAGCAATCCTTACCACAGTAACCTCCGAGTGACACCTTAGCAACCACCTTGCAACACTTTACCTACCAACCTCCAACAGATAAAATACAGAAAAACCTTAAAAACCTCTAGCAAAAAACCCAATAACCCAGTAATAACTAGCTAGCAAAACCTCAGCAACCACTAGTAAGCCGCTGTACCATACCATAGCAACACTTTAGCAATCACCTAGCCACTAACAATGACTAGCAACTAACAGGAGTACCATAAAACTATTTAGTAACACCTATACTTTAGTAATACATTAGTAACGGATGATCATTTTGATTATCATTTTAGCAACACTTATACATTAGCAACACCTGAACAACCCATCATCATCCAATGACCACTCCTTAGCAACCACCTAGCAATATATTAGCAACCACTTAATAATATGTATACCATAGAAAGTCCATTACTGCTGCAACCCCCTTGCAACAGCTTAGCAACTTACAACAGAAAAAAAATAAAGCAAAACATTAAAAAAACAATAGTAACCACTAGTTAGTTACCCATATACCATAGCAACACTTGAGCAATCACCTAGTGATGAACAGTGACTAGCCACTAACAGCAATACAATAACAACCATTCACTAACACCTATACTTTAGCAACACCTAAGTGGAGTCACTTAGCAACCAACAGCTGTGCCATAGCAACACGTCAGCAACCACTCTGCAACCAATGACAATTCCTTAGCAACCACCTAGAGATACCTTGGTAACCACTTAGTAACATGTATACCATTGGAACACTCTAGAAACCAAAAGCCAAACCATTTACACTTACAGTTTTCTTAAGGAACTGCACTCTATAGTTAACCATTTAAAATAAATAGATTTTTTTTTTCACGTGATCATTTTATTTTTGTACAGTATAAAACTAAGTAAAAAAGCAAAAATAAAAGCATCCAGCAGTTAAATGAGCAATTAGCTGGTCAGTGCTGTCCAGCAGCGTTTAGCCTCCTCGTCCAGGAACACTCGGTGCAGTACAGTCGCTGGAGCATCTCTTGAGAAGCTCTCAGAACCCGAGTGAACTGGAATAGCATCATCCTTTATGTAACGCCACTGGACGGACTGTCAAAACAAACACGGAGAACTTTTGAACTCTGAGTGTTTCATTTACGGAAGAACAAAAGCCCTGAAATGTGCTGGAGACCAACGAGACGCCAGGAAGCGTCGCCAACGTCCGAGAACATCCCTTGCCTCGCCGAGAACACCTCCCATTACCTTCTCATCTCTAATTTATCATCCAGCTCCTCCACCATCATCATCATCATCATCCAGGATGCAAGACCTGGACCTCAGTTCTGAGCTTAGCAACCATCTAGCAACCAAAACCTAGAGCACACCAAGACCTTAGCAACCAACAGATTAAATGTAGCAACAACTTAACCACCAATCCCATTACAACATCACTGCAACAACTTGAAAATGATATTGCAACACCTTACCAACCAACAGCTATACTACAGTGAGACCACAGCAACCACTTAGTGGCACTTAGTAACACCATAGCAAGACCTAAGCAACACCTTAGCAACCAACAGATTAAATTTAGCAACACTTTAAAAGCCATAAGGAACACTTTATCCACCAATTCATCAGGATAGTAACCACAAACACCCTAATAACCCACAGCTATAGCACAGCAACCACCTAGTGACACTTAGTAACACCATAGCAAGACCTAAGCAACACCTTAGCAACCAACAGATTAAATGTAGCAATACCTTAGAAACCATAGGAAACACCTTATCCACCAATCCATCAGGATAGTAACCAGAAAGAAACACCTTTACAACCAACAGCTATACTAAAGCAACCACTTAGTGACACTTAATAACACCATAGCAAGGCCTTAGCAACTGCTCAGCAACACCTTAGTAACCAAACCATTATAACAGCGTTAATGACTATCTAGCAACGCCTTTGTTTTAAAGTGTGTAGGATGTGCAGGTATGATTATCTCCATCAATCAAAAGTGCATCCCGTTTGATTGGATGATCCTGACCTCATCAAAATGGGAAACTCGATCCGAGCGTCCACAGGAAACTGCATAATTGCGGCAGGGAGGACGATTTCCCAGCTTAACCCGCGAAGCTGACTCAGAGATAGCACCACCTGATTAGCATAAAGTCTTTGATTTAAGAGTGTGCTCTCAGCATCTTCACTGAGACTCAGCGTTACGCTTTATTTTTTCAACAAAATGCCTAATTAATGCTTTTATGAAGATAAAGAACAAGAAGAAATGGGAGGGTCACCTGTAGCGAGTGAGTGATGGAGCTGGTGTTCAAATATTCAAGTTCAAGAGCCTGAACTTCAAAAACTGTGTGTATATTTGATCACTGGTGGTCCTCTATTATTCACTTCATTCACTCATTGAAATTTTAACAGAATAAACCTACATGTTTGGGTGCAACCCATTAAGGCAGTAGTTTTGACAAGGTTTGCATAGTTTTGATCACAGGGTTGTGGGAGTAAGTCCCATAATGAGTATAATCCATTTGGGCAGTGGTTTTATTAGAACTCTAGACTGTTTGTGGGATTGTGCTGGTTGGGTGTAGGTTTTGGCATAGGTCTGGTTTGTGAATCATATGGTTGTGGGATTAAGACCCATGTTGGGTATAACCCATTTGGGAAGTAGTTTGAGCACTGGATTGTTAATCACAGGGTTGTGGAACTATGTCCTATATTTGGTGCAATCCATTTGGGCAGTGGTTTGGGCAGAGCTCTGAATTGGGAATCACAGGGTTGTGGGGTTGAGCTCCATGTTGGTTAGACAAAGCTATGGATTGCTGATCACAGGATTGTGGGAACATGATGAGGGTAATCCATTTGGGTAGTGGTTTGATTAGATCTTTAGACTGTTAGTCAAACGTTTGTGGGATTGCATCCCATGTTGGTTGGGCAGAGCTATGGATTGCTGATAACAAGGTTTCGGGATTATATCCCTTATTTGGTGCAACCCATTTGGGCAATGTTTTGGGCAGAGCTCTGGACTGTGAATCACAGGGTTGTGGGATTAAGTTCCACATTTAGTGCAACCCATTTGGGCAGTGGTTTGATTAGAACTCTGGATTGTTAGTCAAATGTTTGTGAGATTGAGTCCCATGTTGGTTTGGCAGAGCTATGGATTGTTAACAGGATTTTGCAATTATATCCCTTATTTGGTGCAACACAATCGGGCAGTCATTTTGTTATAGCTCTTTATTGTTGAACACAAGTTAAGTCCCATATTTAAGACAATTAAGTCCCATATTTGGTGCAACTCATTTGGGCAGTGGTTTGATTATAGTTCTGCATTGCTGACCACAGTGTTGTGGGAGTAAATTCAATGATGAGTATAATCCATTTGGGCAGTGATTTGGTAAGAGCTCTGAATTGTAGTTCACATGGTTGTGGGATTAAATCTCATAATTAGCGCAACCAATTTGGGCAGTGGTTTGATTATAACTCTGTCTTGGTAATCCCACAAACTTTTGACTCATGTTGTCCCATGTTGGTTGAGCAGTGATTTGGTTAAAGCTCTGCACTGTAAAGCTCTACAGAGGGTTGTGGGATCAAATCCCAGCCACTGTTGGATCCTTAAGCAAGGATGATAACTGGTTCTGAGCAATATCCATTATCTGAATAGGGAAAATGTTTTCAGCATCAAGGTGACCTCTCTTGTAACCTGAGGTTCTAAACTCGCTTAACCATATAAAAACGAGTTTAGACTGCACCATTTCCATTTGTGAACACTACTAATCAAACGCACAGCTGTTTCAAACACAAACTCACCAGACAGACCAGATGTTCAAGGCCCGAGGCCTGTGAAACCAGAGCATCCACTTCAACCACAGCCTCCACTTTAGCAACAGCATCGCTTAGAACAAAGAACTCCTGTCCTTTTTAAATTAATTGATCTAAACCCCTAATTCGTCCTAAACCATCATCAACGTCCAATTGACGTCTAGGCTTCAGCAAAGGCTAAACAAGTAAATCCACCGATTTTTATTCATCATGTAGCTCACCTGGGGTGTTCCAGGGACAGCTTTTCATATTAGCATCCTTTTAAATATTCAAAACCAACCATTCAAACCTAATCTACTTACCTCCGTTCCACTCTGGTGTCGCTCTACAATATCCCATTCTGACAAGCGTTTATTCACACCTTGTCAAGAATATTGTAAGAGACGCCTTTCGGTTCTCCAATTAATGTAACGTATATCCGCTTCTTGCCCCAGAAAACACACGCCGCGCTTTGTCTGCCACGCCGTCGCCACTGTTTTGACATTAGTCTCTTTCTCCCACATTAATATTCATGGCAAACGTGTCGCTGCTCTATTAAGATAGGAACACTTCCTTACCACCAGCACTCAACAAGTGAACAAGGCCTAAAGCAGAGCACTTAAAAGCACAAATAATTAATAACGTGCCTATACCCATCCCTGCGTCGGAGAGAACTAGCGAGGGAACTGAGAACAGAGAAGAGCAGGAAAGAAATTTGCTTTCTCTAAGATTCGTAGAAAAATTAATTATTAGAAAGTTGCCCTAGGAAGAGAGAATTCTGAGAACAAAGAGATTCAGAGCAGCATAATAATGGCGCAAATATTAACGGCGTTCGTTTCTGTTTGGGCGGTAGTTTTGGCAAAGCTCTCAACTGTTGATCAAAGGGTTTTGGGATTGAGTCCCATGTTGGCAGAGCAAAAACAGAGCATGCGAAAAAAAATATATATAATCCCATAGTCAACGAAAGAAATGAACATAACTGAGATTGGAGAAGAGATGGAAAAACAAGCTTCTTTAAGAATCTCAGGGTTGTGGGATTTAGACCCATGTTGGGAGCAGTTGTTCAACAAGGCATAAAGCAGAGCTTGTAAAAGCACAAATCATTAGAAATTAAAAGAGATTCGAGAAGAACCTGAGTTTTGGGTTTAAATCTCATGTTGGGTGCAACCTAATTAGTGTATTAACCTAGGTAGTGGATTGGGCAGATCTCAGGATTGTTGTTCACAAGGTTGTGGGACTAAAACCCATGTTGGGTTCAATCTGTTTGAGCAGATCTCTGGATTATAGAACTTTAAACACAAATAATAAATAAAGGTGCCTATATCAATCCCTGGGTTTGGAGAAGAGCTGGGAAAGAAGCCTTCTATAAGATTCTCAGGGTTGATACTATTTTATTTGACGTTTGTCCAATTCTTGAGCAATTCTATTGGTCCACCCATCATGGAATTCTGCCAGATTATGTTAAAAAGTAGAAAACCTTGAAAACGAAAAATTAGTCATTATATTCTGAGAGATTTATAGTTGTTACTTTACAGTAGAAAAAAAAAAACTCTACTAAACTTCTAATGGAAGTTTATCTATTTTTTGAGCATTACTATTGGTCCAGTCACTGTGAAACATAGAACAGAAATGCTTAAAAATGGAAAAATGTTGAGTAAAATCTTCACCTTCTTGTATTTCAATGGAAGTAAATACGTATTCAAAGATTTTATTTTATGTTTATCCAGGTTTGGAGCATTTCTATTGGTCCATCCATCAATAAATTCTGATATAACTGTACAAAGCTGACAGATTATGTTAAAAAGTGGAAAATGACTACAGACAAAACTGACAGTGATGATATAGTGGGAAAAAAAATACAGAAATAGAATTAGACACCTCTTCAAAGGCATGTTCTTGGCTCCTAATATACTGTACGAGATCTCGTAACAAAACCCAGCTTGAACCCAAAGTAAAGAACACACCAATCAAACTCCTACTAAGAAATCTTCTGGCTGCTATTGGCTGTTGCCTTGCTGTGAGCTCCTGATCTGGCCAGCCATGAAAATATGAGATTTGATTGGACGCCCAGCTCGTGCAGACATGAAGTACCTCATGCCGTTTAAGAAGAAAGCCACTTTGCTGGAGTGAAGGGATACAGTTACGCAGTTAAACGACAGAGATCCAGCTGGAAGCCAAACTGGAGATTTCCCATAAGGCCGTTCGGCTGCTAATGGGATGTGGCCAGACTCTGTGGGCTTGTTCAGAACAGTGGCTCTGGCAGACACACTCGCGCGATTAGTAATTATACCGCCTGTTCGTCTCTGGATTGACATTAGAGTCTTCAGTTCAAAGAGAAAAACGCTGTTAAAAATATTAATTGCAGCATCTCAGAGCTTTAGAGCCCAGAACACACTGCGTACGGAGTTATCGAGCGCTGTAAACACGTAAACCAGCGCTGCTGAGAGATGTACGATGTAGAATTCATCTTAGTAACGTCTTATATTATTCATCTTCATCAATTAATCCGAAGGCCTCCTGCACTGAGACTTTATAACAGACTTTTAATAATCAATAAACAGCTCAAGCTGACGTTCATTATAAAACGTTTATATGTTTTAAGCCGTCGTCCACATAGAATGTTTACATTTCCACTGGCATACTTAAACTACAAAATATATATAATCGCTATCCAATGAAAAACAAACAAACAAACAAGTGATATCTTTACAGTAGAGAGAAAAAAGCTTCTAAATTTTCAATGGAAGCCAATGTAAACATACTTTGAATTCAAGTCATTTTCAAGTATTTATATTGGTCCATTCATCAAGAATTTTTGGCACGGTGTAACAGCAAGTTTCTCTGTTCAAATTTTATAGTAAACTTAAAAAATTAAAAACGTTTTTTTTCCACAGGACAGCGACGATATGCATACTGACACTACCAGTCACAAGTTTGAAAACTCTCAAACTTATTTGGCAAAAAAAAGAGGAAAAATAAGGCAACATATCTGTTCAAAAATCAGTAAATGGTACAACATGCAGTCTACATAATGCTGCAGTAAACTGGCAAAGCCTTTAAGGCAAGCAAATGCGAAATTAAAAATAGAAAAAAAGTAATTTTAGTATTGTAAAAATGACAGTTTTAGGGGTGCATATATGAGACCACTTAAATGCAGAAAATGAGAAATGACTGAAATAACATAAAATAATAAAAAAGATAATAAAATAAAAATATAAAAAAAGATGCAGAGCTTTCAGACCTCAAATAATGCAAATAAAACAAGTTCATATTCATAAAGTTTTAAGAGTTCAGAAATAATCAATATTTGGTGGAATAACCCTGGTTTTTAATCACAGTTTTTTTCATGCATCTTGGCATCATGTTCTCCTCCACCAGTCTTACACACTGCTTTTGGATAACTTTATGCTGCTTTACTCCTGGTGCAAAAATTCAAGCAGTTCAGCTTGGTTTGATGGCTTGTGATCATCCATCTCTCTTTTTATTATATTTCTAACACATTTCGTTTACAGAATAATTAAGCAATAGTACACTTGAGGTCGTAGGTCGTAGGTCAGCACAGCAGTGCCAATATTACACATTATAGCACAAACCTTGAGTGTATTTATGTGATTATACAACAGTTCCATTATTATTTAAAGAGTTTTTAAAGAGAAGGAGAAAATAGGATCTGTTTGGTTATAAACTCTCTGCAAGTAAAAATAGTTCCATTACTGCTCTGTTTGTAGCTGCGTTGTTTGGCTTGTAAGCGCTGTATCGTTGCAAGGTTACCTGCTGTATGTGGCGGAGTAATACATGGAGAGCTTCGGTTACAGTGCATTACCGGCTGATAATGGTACTCACAGAACGCCTCTCAGCCAATCACACTGCAGGGTCGGAACTAACTGTGGTTAAATTTACAATGTAAAAGGTTTTGTCTGAACCAGTTTGTCATAAAAGGTGGTGAACTACTGCTACTGAACCCAAATGGTGATTTTGCTCATTTCTAATTGCTAATTCAGGCTGGCTCTGCTCTCCTCCACACTGTGTACTGTTCCATCTTTATTATATACACCTCTCTGTGCCGGGCACAAACACTGCCATCACATATTTCAGAGAGGCAGAGGGGAAGAGAAGGAGAGAGAGAGAAAAAAGAGAGAGAAAGAAAAAGAGAGAGAGAGAGAGAGAGAGAGCTAATAATAAATGCATTGCTCTGGCAGCCTTAGCTACAGCACCATGGAGACAGTACAGTCTGATGCTGAGCTGCTCAGCCCTGATTCATTCAGTGCACCACCGGTTCCACACCGGAGAACCTGAGCCATACAGGCAGGAGATATGGCCCTAATTTAACATCACGATATCCTGAGATATTGAGATATGGGTATTCTCTCGATAACGATATTCTTAGAGATATGACAAAACATCATCAGCCTAGACCTTTATTTCTATATTAACACCATCTAAAAACCTGAGTAACAAATATAGAGCTAAACCAGTACCATCACAGCCTGAACCATGATTCATAAAAACATTAAAAATAAAGGATGTCTTTAAATATATGGATATTTTTGTGATTGGCCAGCTGTGAGTTTGGTTATATCTGCACTTGTTTGCTCATTCTGTGTACCCCTGTGTTTTCCTGAATTTTTACAACATGAATTTTAATTACCCAAATTTTTACAACACTAATTTTTAGAACCTGAAATTCATCAACCTGAATTTGTACATCCTGAATTTTAATGACCTGAATTTTTACAATCTGAATTTTAATTTCCCATATTTTTACAATATGAATTTACATTTTTACTACATTAATTTTTACAACCTGTTTTTTACAAAGCAAATTTTAATCATATAAATTTTAATGACCACAGATTTTATTTTGACCTCAGATATTTTTTTGCTACTTGATTTTTTTTTTACTAAAATGTTTGTACCTGAATTATTTTATTTAGCTGAAATTTGGGATATCCATCATTTTAAAACTGTTCTAAAATGAAGTTTCAAAACCAGAATTTTATATATATATATATATATATATTGTGACGCCTACCACAGACTCTGTAGTTCCTTTTTCTGACTCTGCCGTTCCCGTCTATGGACAATCCCCGGTCCGGAACTACACCTCCCAGCATGCACCTGACAACACCACGTGTTTGGACTCAGCCAATCGCGGCTCATTCGTGCGGTCTACGTCACCGGAATTCTAGATTGTGTTCAGGTGTTGGTAATTTAGTTTAGGTATAAATACCTGTCTGTTTGTCTCGTTTCACCAGCGATATACTGAGCGTTATTTTCCTGTCTGTATTACCCGTGTATGACCCTTGTTTGTTCTTTTCGACTACGTTTTTTGCCTTATCCTTTTGTTCTGTTTGTATTGTGATTTCCTGGTTTATTGAACTCTGCTTCTGGTTTATGGTTTCGTTTTCGGTTTGTGATTCGGCTCTGATGTTGTGGTTGGTTGTTTTTCTGGCTTTGACCCACGCCTGTTATCTGACTACGCTATCAGCTTACGTGCTTAATAATAAAGCCTCGTTTTGTTTTTACCGCGAGCGTCTGACTCCCGTCTGTGGCGTTACATATATATATAAATATTTAAAGGTTACATTTTCAAGAACACCAGATTTCACACCTTTTATTTTCAAGAATCATGTTTTTTGGTTCAGGTTCTGGTGACATGATTTAACTAATTTAACTCCATGAACAATTGCGTCCAACAGGATAATGCTGTCTTAAGAACTTGCAGAGCTTAAAGACTTATATGCTCATATATACTCACGCATCTCAAAATATTTTGAATATCACTGAAAATTAGAATATTATAAAAGACCAATTGATACTTTTGGTAGGCAGTGTGGGCAGTGTGCCAAGTCCTGCTGGAAAATGAAATCTGCATCTCTATAAAAGTTGTCAGTAGCAGAGGGAAGCTGTAAGATATGAAGTGCTGTAAGATTTTGTGGGAAAACAAAACTGCACTGACTTTAGACTTGATAATAAAACACAGTGGATCAACACCAGCAGATGACAGACATGTCTCTCCAAACCATCACTGATTGGTGGAAACTTCACACTAGACCTCGAGCAGCTTGGACGGTGTGTTACCCTTGATTTACAAGTGAAATGTAAAATTTACTGATGATCAGTGATGGTTTAGAGAGACAGATGGTTCGGACTGCATTAGGAACCTCTACATTCAATAACACTCAATAAACATTATTATAGCTATATAAATATTTATTGATCCTGCTTCTAACTTCTATCTTCCTACAGAATGGCATCGCAATCCCAAACTTCCTTCAGAAGAAATTTATCCAGCATTTTTCTGAGAATCTTCTCTCTGATAGAATCTGGACGTGTGCCTCGCCCGAACTCGAGCGGCGATGTCTCTCTGGTAATGAAACGTCGGGATGACATGGCGTGTGACTACCACTGACAGGCCTTCAAATCAACTCAGCATTAGGAGGAGCCTCGGGCCTGGAACCACTACCTCCCATGGACAGCGCATCCAGCCGCGTGATCACGCCTCGCCACAAGCAAAGCTCCCACAATTCATACACAGCGCAGCGCTAACCCAACCCGACGAGGACCCCAGCCAATAGCAGCGTGTTCACGTGAACTCTACGCTAAAAAAAAAACGCTAAAAAGCTGCAGATAATTCAAAAATATGGGTTTATTCACACAGTGTGTAACACTAGGGTGTGGTTCAGTTTACTACACAACACTACACATCCGTTAAAAGCTGTAAAAATGTGGCTTGGATCTGATTTCATGTGGTTCATGTGTTCACACTATAAAAAAAACAATCTGGATACAATCAAATATGCCAAAAAATATATGATGTGGTATCTGCAGGGGTTGCTGTGGTATCTGTGTATGGGTTGATGTGGTATGTGTGTAGGGGTTGCTGTGATATATGTATATGCATTGCTGTGGTATCTGCATCTGCATCTGTGTATGGGTTGCTGTGGTATCTGCTTATAGGTTGCTGTGGTATTTGTGTATGGGTTACTGTGGTATCTGTTTATGGGTTACTGTGGTATCTGTTTATGAGTTGCTGTGGAATCTGTATAGGGGTGCTCTGGTGTATCTGTGTTGGTTACTGTGGTATATGAGTGGGTTGCTGTGGTATATGAGTGGGTTGCTATAGTATCTGTGGTATGGGTTGCTGTGGTATCTGTGCATGGGTTGCTGTGGTATCTATGTATAGGTTAGTGTGGTATTTGTGTGGGTTATTATAGTATCTGTGCATGGGTTGCTTGTGCATCTTTGTGGTTACTGTGGTATCTGAGTGGGTTGCTGTAGTATCTGCGTATGGGCTGCTGTAGTATCTGTATATGGGTTGCTGTGGTATCTGTGTAGGGGTCGCTGCAGTATCTGAATGTGTTGCTGTGGTATCTATGTGGGTTCCTGTGGAAACAATAATGGTTGTTGTGGTATCTACGTGGGTTCCTGTGATATCTGCTTGGGTTGCTGTGATATCTGCTTGGGTTGCTGTGATATCTGCTTGGGTTGCTGTGATATCTGCTTGGGTTTACTGTGGTATCTGTATGGGTCGCTGCAGTATCTGAATAGGTTGCTGTGGAAATGGTAGTGGTTGCTGTGGTATCTGCATGGGTTGCTATATTTTTAGCAGCTCAGCTTGCTTTTGCAGCCTAAAACATAGAGGTCAGGAAGTTACATATTTAACCAACGTAACCTGTGGGGAATGACTACACACTAATGGAAAGTTAGAGGAGAGAAACTAGGGGCCAGAAACAGATGGAGCCAGCAGACAATTCTAGGCTTATTAGTGCCCATTTCACCAGTAGAGGCATTGCACCAGAGGCTTACTTATTTATTTTAGGTTTAGCAGAGTGCACTGCAGAAAACGCATGCAATTAAAAGCTTTTATATGGCTGAAAGCTGGAATTTGATGCAGATTAAACTTTTGCACTGGTGGAATGGGCACTAATTTGGTCAACAGACTAAACGGAGTTTAAATTCAGCAGATTTAACGTATTCGAGTTGAAACAGACCGTGGAGCTGACAGTGCATCCTGCAGAATTAAGTTATTCTTCGAACTGTAAATGCCTTCTGGCCTCCCTGCCGCACCAAAATGGCTGCCCTCCTGCACGGGCGCCCGCGGAGATGCCCGTTTAAAAAGGAAGGGGCGTATGTGTGCCAGAGCAATGTGTCATTCCTGTAACGGTGTTGACTCACTCTGTGCAGTCTGTGTGGGCAGCGCTTAAATAACAGCCTCCTCTGAGCAAATCTCCTCGCCTGATAACAAACGACGTCCCTCGTAACTTCAAAACACTAGCGCCCGCCGCTAACAAACACGCGTCAGCTCCGGCAGACGCTGCCCTTTTTACTCTTCTTTATTTTGCTGATTACTCAAACCAGGGATTCTGCGGTGTTGTTCCCTACTGAGTGAGCAAGCAAATAATTAGAGTTCACGCTTTCGCACGGCGTCCACATGTCTACAGGCTTTGGTACACAAGATGCTTTAGCTGTAATAATTTAATTACGGCTGTGTTCCAAAGCCTAGACTGCAGCCCGAATTAGGACGGGGCCTATGAAGATGACGCCTTGATAGCCTATTGGAAAATTAGTACAATTAACACAACAAGAAAAAAAAAAAAAAATTATATATATATATATATAAATATACTGTATTTTACGCACTATAAGATGTATTTAAAATACTTTCATTTTCCCAAAAATCCACAGAGATGAGTTATCAGCCTGTTTTGTCATTTAGAGTTGAGTATTATCGGCTATCTATCTATTTAGATAGATAAAGATGAGTATGATTGGCTTGTAGCCTGCTGCTAACCCTGGCTAGCACTGCTGGAGCAGCATTAGCATTACCAACTAACCACGCTAAGTGCTAACTCTTTTGCCATTTAGGAGGTCAGTATCATCAGCTATCTATCTATTTAGATAGATAGGAGGTGAGTATTAACGGACTGTAGCCTGCTGCTAACCCTGGCTAGCACTGCTGGAGCAGCATTAGCATCACCCACTAACCCCGCTTAGCTTTATACTTTATGAATATGAACTTATTTTCTTTGCATTATTTGAGGTCTGAAAGTTCTGTATCTTTCTTTTTTGTTATTTCAGCCATTTCTCTCTTTTTTTTTTTTAAATAAATGCTCTAAATTACAGTTTTGGGAGAAATGCTGTCTGTAGTTTATAGAATAAAACGACAATGTTCATTTTACTCAAACATAAACCTATAAATAGCAAAATCAGAGAAACTGATTCGGAAACTGTGAATTAAGTGGTATCTAAGGAGATGTTATACAAAGTAGTGACATGACTAGATTGATCCCACCTGTTGCAACTGGAATACAAACACATGTACTTTTGATGGTTACAGAAATGTGCGCTGTAACAAATTGGAAGGATACATCAGCTGCGCTCTCAATGAAAAAGCTCTGAACATAAAACTGCACTTAGGAACATTAGGAACAGTCTTGTAAAATGTAGCCTAGGCCTAGGCTTTGGAACGCAGCCATTGCCTCATGAATATCTGCATGTAGGCTTTTTCGCTTGTAAAATTATAATGAATTTAAATAAAACCCTGAACTTTTAGTCGCTGACAGGCTAATCACTCACCGCACAATGGCTTCCCTCGTTTCTCCGGTTAAATTTAAGACTCGCCCTCGGGCGGATGGCCTTTCGGAACCTGTTTCACACTAAAACCTGACATTTAAGAAGGTGCCCTCACCCTGCCGACTTCCCTACCATCCGCAGGAGAACTGAAGCCTCAGATATGTGGGATCTGAATGTTTCAGAACAAGCGAGAGAGAGAGAGACAGATACAGAAAGAGCGAAAGAAAAAAAGAGAGAGAGAGAGAGAGAGAGTTACATAACCAGACCATTTGGGCTGTGAACTCTAATGGAATACAGCATCAAGTCCGCAGAAGCTCCTCAACACTGTCCGATTTGTCCAATTCTCTGAGCTTCAAACTACAGAGAGAACCAGAACCTTCTGTACCAGTGTATACCAAAGACAAAAAGTGATGGGACACATCCTTAGAAACCTTTAAACATTAGATCTATAGCTACCAGGTGTCAATAAACTGTCAAAAAATGTCAATGTTCAGGTTTTCTACAAATACCTCATTTTACATAGAAATAGAAGGCTAAATTGGCCACAATATTGTCAAATTTGCTAATTTTGAGTCTAAAGAGGTGGAACTATAACAGCATCTTCCAACATCGCTACCAGCATCATTCAACATCGCTACTACAGTTTTAGCATGCTGGCTACCAGTATCATCCAATATCGCAACCACTGTATTAGCATTCTGGCTAACAGCATTGTCAAACATCACTACAGGTCTAATCAAACATTGTTACCACAGTGTTAGCATGCTGGCTACCAGCATTGTCCAATGTCACTACCACTTTGTTAGCATGCTGGCTACTAGCATCATCCAACATCGCTATAGGTCTAATTCAACATCGCAACCATTGTGTTTGCATGCTGGCTACCTGCATCATGCAACATCACTACCATTGTGTTAGCATGCTGGCTACATGCATCATCCAACATCACTACAGGTCTAATGAAACATCGCTACCACAGTTTTAGCATGCTGGCTCCCGCAATATTCAACATCGATACCACTGTGTTAGCATGCAGGCTACCAGTATCATCCAACATCACTACTACTGTGTTAGCACACTGGCTCCAGACATCCTCTAGCATTGCTATAGGTCTCATTCAACATTGCTACCACTGTGCTAGCATACTAGCTACCAGCATCAACCAGCATGGCTACAGGTCTAATCAAACATAGCTACAACACTGTTAGCATGCTGGCTCCAGACATCATGCAACAATGCTTCTGGCAAAATGCTTCTCCACATCACCGCACCAGCTATGTGCCTCTTACAAAATTGCTACTGTAGTGTTAGCATACTAGCTTCTGGCCTTATAATAGATCACTACCAAAGGTGTTAGCATGCTGGTTATGGGCCTCTTCCAACGATGCTACCGCAGTGTTAGCACTATGACTACTGGCCTAGCCCAACAGCTCTACCACAGTGTTAGCATGCTGGCTACCAGCATCATCCAACATTGACCTTGCCTAACATCACTACTACAGTACGGGCTTTATTCAGCATCACTACTACAGTGTTAGCACACACAAGCTACAGTATGGGCTTTATTGAATGTCACTACTACAGTGTTAGCATGCTATGAGCCTTGCCCCACATCACTACCAATCTATATTGGAAAATTACAATGCTAAAGAACAAACAGCTACAGCTAACAGCTCCGTTTACAGTATAAAATGGATATCATGCCCTAAAAACAGGTATAAAGCGTTAAAGCCTCGCTGTGATTGGACGTTTCTGAGGTTTTAAACTTTATTTTCTGCTTTTTTTTCAGTAAGCGACTCCCTGAACATTGTGAAAATCCGATGTATTTGGTGCAGGATGCTCGGAAGCAGCTCTTTGATGCTAAGTTGTGCTACCATGGTTAAAGCTATGGGCAGATGTTGCAATGGAGAACAACTTGTCAAACATCAAAAGGTTTTGTAGCACAAGGAGTACGGAGAGAGAAAAAAGAGGAATATCTCAGAGAAACACTTCTCTACACCCACACAGCTCAGCTCATAACACACTCATACCAAGCAAAAAAAAAAAAATACACTACACTATACTCTTTATTTATAAACTGCTAGTTATTAATTCAGCTATGTAGTGCAGTTATTTATTACTGACACAGATGCAATCAAATGAACTCAAATAGCTTACTACTGTCTAATCCTTAATAATAATAATAATCTTTAGGCCATTAATTCCATATAGTGTTTTTTGTCTGTAATTCAAGAAAACTTTTAAACTGATGGTGCATTGGTGATTAAAGTGCCTCCGCTGCTTTAAAAAACCTAATATTAGAGAAACACTCCAATATGTGTTAAAATTACATTTTTACTTTTTCAGCCAATCACTAAAAGTGCCTTTTTGCCAGTTTTTGCCAATTATAATATTATATTTGCCAAATATTCAGTGCATCCCTTCAAAATAGCATATTTATGTCTGTAATTCAAGAAATAGCCATTGATCATTCTTAAGCTAATGCTAATAATGTCAATTCTGGTCTTGCAGCTTTAGTGTTTGACCTGGTGATTGTTGGTGCGCCTCCACTCTGTAAAAAAAAAATCCAACTTTAGAGGAATCACTGCAAGTTTTTCATCTAATATATATTGTTTTTACTTTGTCTTATCACTTATTCAGCATTCAATATAGTGTATTTATGTCTGTAATTCAATACATAGACATAAATCTATGCGTTTCATCAATTTTTTTATATTTTTTTATTGTCATTTCATTTACTAAGCCAAATATTCTGCCATACATTGCTAAATATTCAGTGCATAGCTTCAATATAGTGTATTTATGTCTGTAACTCAAGGCATAGCCATTATCATTATCATATTAAAAAAAAAAAAAAAAAAAAAAAAAAAACGTTAGAAGAATCACTGCAATTTTTGGTATAAATTAAGTAGTCATTTCACTTCAGCCAAACAACAAAAGTGCCTTTTCTTTAGGGATTTCTCCAATTTTAATGAATCATTCTTAAGCTAAGGCTTATAACGTCAATTCTGTTCACTTATTTAGACAAAATATTGGACAAATATGGCTTAATAATTAGTGCTTTCCTTCAATATAGTGTCTTTATGTCTGTAATTAAAGATATAGCCATGAATCTTTCTCAAACGAAGGCTTATAATGCAACATTATTTTAATCCATCGTATTTATGTTGTTTTTAAGAGGAGTCTAATAATTTTAATTCTCGTCTTGCAGTTTTAATGTTTGACCTGATGCTTCATTGGTTATTGGAGTGGCGCCACTGTTTAAATTACTTCATATTGAAGTGTTTCATCTAAAATTAAAGTTTTTTTTTTCTATTCTGTCTTTTCATTTATTTAGCCAACGTTTTAGTGAAGACTAATAACGTCAAAAATTGAATTGAAAACACTGCAATAAAGTAGTCTTTTTTTTTTATGGATTTCTTGAATTTCTCCAAACCCCACATTTTTGTGCATGGCCTCCTCTCAGCATAATAGCACACGCATATAAAGCCACACATACTGTAACACTGGAGCTGCCAGGGGATTCGCAACATCTGGATAGGTAGGTAGGTCAGTGCGGAGAAACTGGGGCACACAGCTTGACGTGTTTAGAGTGTCACAATGCTTTAGCAGTCAGAGGTTAGCCTAGCGCACCAGAGAGGATCTGCCGCTTTTGTAGCGCTAGCATTCACCAGGAGCTATTACAGCACCAGGACATTACAATATGAAAGGAGGCGGTGGTGCCATGACCCGGGTACAGGATGCCAGATCCCCCAGCATTACACAGAATTCAACACATACAATCCCACAATTCACCTGATACAGGTGTGATACATTAGCACTGGAGCTAAACGTGACGAGAACTGCCCATACCATCTTACATAACACTGTACATATATAGAATTTAACACATAAATATATCTAGGTGTGATAAATAACAGTCAGCGATAATCATACTCTATAATGCATGGAATATAATGGAGAGAATTGACCATCATCTGACCAAATACTGCAAAGAACCTCCAAGTCAAGTAAAAACAGGAATAATAAGGGGGGAAACAAACAGATTTAAACTCAACTAGCTAAACCCAGCTCAGCTCAACTCAACTGAGTTCAACTGAGATAGCTCAACTCAACACAAAACAATTCAGTTCAATGCAACTTAGCTTGTTCCCTCTCATCTCATCTCAGCTCAACTAAACTCATTTCAACTCAACTCAATTTAACCCTTCTCATCTCAACCCAACCACTCTGAACTCAACTCAATTCAACCGCTTTTATGTCAGCTTAATTCTACCCATCTCATCTCAACTCAACTCGGGTCCCTTTTATCTCTGCTTAATTCTACCCCTCTCATCTCAACTCAATTTAACCCCTTTTATCTGAATTCAATTCAATTCAACCTCTCTCATCTCTAGTTAACTCAGTTCAGGTAAACTTGATTTTGTTCAGCTCAACTCAGTTAAACTCAACTTAGCCTGTCCCCCCTGATCCCCTCTCATCATCTTAGCTCAGTTAAATGAATCCCATCTAAACTCAACTCAATTTAAACCCCTTGTCTCAACTTAATTCAACCCCTCTCATTTCAAGTTAAGTAAACTTAATTCAGTTTAGCTCAACTCGTCCCCTCTCATCTCATCTCAGCTCAACTAAACTCATTTCAACTCAACTCAATTTAACCCTTCTCATCTCAACCCAACCACTCTGAACTCAACTCAATTCAACCACTCTCAACTCAACTCAATTCAACCCCTTTTATGTCAGCCTAATTCTACCCATCTCATCTCAACTCAACCCAGTCCCTTTTATCTCTGCTTAATTCTACCCCTCTCATCTCAACTCAATTTAACCCCTTTTATCTGAATTCAATTCAATTCAACCTCTCTCATCTCTAGTTAACTCAGTTCAGGTAAACTTGATTTTGATTTTTAACTCAGTTAAACTCAACTTAGCCTGTCCCCCCTCATCCCCTCTCATCATCTTAGCTCAGTTAAATTAATCCCATCTAAACTCAACTCAATTTAAACCCCTTGTCTCAACTTAATTCAACCCCTCTCATCTCAATGTAACTCAGTTCAGTTAAACTTAATTCAGTTCAGCTCAACTCATCTCAGTTCAACTTAACCCATCTTGTTCCCTCTCATCTCAGTTCAACTCAACTCATCATCATAGCTCGGTTCAACTCAATTTAACCCCTCTCATCTCATCTCAACTCAATTCAACTCAATTCAACCCCTCTCACCTCAATTTAATTCAACCCCCTCTCATTACAACTAAACTCAATTAAGATTAATTTAACTCAATTCAACCCCTCTCATTTCAAGTTAAGTAAACTTAATTCAGTTTAGCTCAACTCGTCCCCTCTGAACTCATCTCAGCTCAGCTTATCTCAGCTCAAATAATCACCTCTCATCTCATCTAATCTCAGTTCAACTCAACTCAACCATTGAATTCAAAGGTTCTTTAAGAACCCAACAGTGGTTCTCCTACTAAAACAAATGGGAAACGTCCAAAACGAATTAACTTCGCATTTTTCAATGGGTACCAGTTACATATTGAGATAATTCCATTATTATATTCCACAATAATCCAAAAAAAGGAAAGCATGAATAATAAAATAATAATCAGACTGTCTTTATGAACGTGTTCTTCATACTGAAGTCACGCTGTGTCCTGACTGGATCAGCTGAATCATGCCCACATGTACCGTGGGCATGACCTGGCACGACTGACGTAGGTATAGATTATAATAAGAGTCCTGAATGAATCAGTAAAAGCAGAAAAAGCTCCTTACTGCATTGTGGGTCTGAGTCTGTCCCACCAGGATCAGGATGTTGGAGCAGATGATGGAGAGGCAGAAGTTGATCAGAATGATTGATCTCTCAGACCGTATGTACCTGAAATATAGAAGAAAGAAAAGATTATATACAGTTTTACGTTATTTTTTTCTACATAGCAAATGAATAGTGAAGTGATCCAGACTACGAAGGAACACATAAGGATGGAGAATCATGTAGTAACTTAAAAAAGTGTTAAACAAACCAAAAAAGGGAACTTATTCTGTGCAAAAAAGAGAGGGAACTCTTGCTCTACTTTCCTTTTCTTTACTGAGGCGATCCTGATGAGTGCCAGTTTCACCATTACAGCATTTTTGATGTTTTTTGCACTAATTGCACTTTTACTTTTGTACCTTTACTTTTGAGTATACCAACTCTACCTCTTCATTACTTCACAACTGATGCTCTCAAACACTTTATTAAGAGAAAAGAAATTTAAGTAATTAACTCTTGATGAGTTCAGCACAGCTGTTAACTGAAAGCCTGAATTCCAGGTGACTCAAAGATCAAATCTACTTTAAAGAATGTAAAATATAAAACATATTCTTTTTATTGTTCACTAAATGATAACATATGCTTTTCTTCATAGTTTGGATGATGTTAATATTAATCTACAATGCAGAATATTTTAAAATAATGAAAAAAAACCCCACTGAATTAAAGGTGTGAAATGTTCTTCATAAAATAAAACATCCAATATGTATGTTCTACGTTTTATAATAATACATATAATACAATATTTTATATATAATACTCACCTCCACAGTATAGCGTACACCACAGCCAGGGTGATCAAGGCCAGGCAGGACAGGCCGCAGCCCACGATCAGCGTCACAGATGGAACCCCTGAGTACTCCATGGTCTGGAAAAGAAACACAAAAGCAGATAATTAAGATTTTTACACTTTGACTTCATGAAGACATGGCATCACCAAAATAACAACACTAATATAGACTTCTGTTTGCTTCTTTTAACTTTGATAAAATCAGGCCACCGTTTTATCCACATATGCCAACTTGATCTGTTTCAGTTTAGAAAAAATAAAAGCACACTCTGGCTCAGATTACTGATTCAGTTCTGAGCCAGGATTCAGAACTACGTCCCAAGAACAGTCACTGGGACGAATTCAAGCACATAAAACTACTCCCATATGAAATACCTGGCATGCAAGGATTGGATTTGCAAGGTTCCTGGCATTGGTATTGTTGGATTCATTCAGTTATGTTTGGGTACGGTTGGGTTTTGTTGGTTATGGTTGGATTAAGTTGGTTATGGTTGGGTACAAGTTGGGTACGGTTGGATTCAGCTGGTTATGGTTGGGTGCGGTTTGTTATGGTTGGGTACGAGTTGATTTCGGCTGAGTTCGGTTGGGTACGAGTTGTGTACGGTTGTAATCAGTTGGTTATGGTTGGGTTCAGTTGGGTACTGTTGAGTTTGGTTGAGTACAAGTTGGGTACGGTTGAGTTTTGTTGGTTATGGTTGGCTACAAGTTGGGTATATTTGGAATCGATTGGTTATGGTTGGGTGTGGTCGGGTATGAGTTGTGCACAGTTGGATTCGGTTGGTAATGGTTGAGTATGGTTGGCTTTGTTTGAGTTTGGTTGGGCATGGTTGAGTTCGATTGAGTTGGGCATGGTACTATGAAAGGCTTTAACGCCTTAAAATCTCAGCTATATTACACCTAAAAGATTATTATTCCATATTTACAGCAAATCCACTGATTACAAAGCTGATTTACGTATGGAAGGTTCTCTATACACTGGTGTTAGATCTCCAAAACCAGTACTGGCCAACCCAGGTTACACAATATGCAGAATAAAAACCCACAAACTTCAAGTTCAGATGTATACAAGGATTGGCCATCCCAGGTAACATAATACATAGAATACATAGAATTAAACACTCCTGAATCAGGGTTTCAGCTACTGAGTTTCAGTCTCCAGGACCAGAATTGACAATCCTATGAGTTGGACTGTGGTTATAGGTGGACTCCCAAGTCTACCAAATCAACAGTAATTAGAATCAAAGCTTAATCAGACGTTATTGTGGCCCTTTAGGACCATGTTTAATCATCCCAAAATACATAATCCCATAATCGTGACTGGGTTGTAGCCGTTACTGACAATCCCAAGCTATATAATACAGTACATAGTACAGCTGTGGTTGGTGTGGTGCAGTGGATAACACCACCAACCTGCCAGTGAGCTACCACATCATGCCACATTGAATCCAACACACCCGATCCAGATGTGCTAGACTTGGGTTAAAGCTAAACATGGTGGTGTGGTTGATCTCCAGAAGGAGGATTGACCATTCCAGGGTTACATAATACATAAAATGCATGGAACTAAACATCTCCCAAACCAGGATTGGCAATTCTATGGTAGATAATATTGAATATTTGATTTAATTTAGCAAAACTGATCCAGGTGAGCTAGACTGTTGTTATAAGTAGACTTCCATGTCTATCACATCAACAGGCATTAGCATTAAAGCTAAATATGAAGGTGTGGGGTTGTACTTCAATGTAAAATATAATGATAAATGACTACATACGGTAGCAGAAAAAAGGTTTGGATAGGACTTATATTCTGTGTTTTTTCATTATTTTAAAAGACTAGGAAGAAAAACATGAGGTAGAGTCACCTGGAATTCAGGCTTTCAGTTAACAGCTGTGCTGCTAACTCGTCAAGAGTTAATAACTTCAGATTTTTATGTTAGTTTGAGAGCATCAGTTGTAAAGTTGTGAAGAGGTGGCCAGTTGGTATACAGTGAATAGCTCTATTTAAGTAACGTTCTAATCCATCACTGCATAGACAATCCTAAACATTAATATATTGATGGAAACGGCACTCATCAGGACCAGGAAATGAATACATGATTCCTTATGTGTTCCTTCATAGTCTCGATTTTACATTTTGACTGGTACTGTATTTAAATCACATGATTTCATATAGGCCAATCCCAAAAGCATCGACGTCTCAAGATCACACTTCCACACACAGCTGTTCAATCAACACTCTCAGACCTGAGACGTGTTCAGAATCAGGTGAAACACTGACACGGTGATGAATATGCACTACGCAGAGAAACGTGCACGGATGTGCTGATTGCGAGCTCGCCCGTTAACGTGTCACAGCTATCTGCCATCTCAATTTGTGGCTTTGGATGGTTGAATCGGCCCAGCCCGGCGCCAGAGGCCTCGCAGCAACCTTCACCACTTTATCTCCTGCCCGTCTCGCTGTATTTACGACTTTTTCCCAGAATCCCACCCGGACAGTGTGTTCTCTCTCCCTCTCTTTCACTACCCACAGGAGTCACAAATCATTGCGAAAGATCAGCAACGAACTGCAATGAAACATCTTAAATTAAAACATCTTAAAACTCTTAAAAATAAGTTCTACAATGGGTTCTTTAAGCGATACTAGAGAAAAAAATAACTATTTTACCCAATAAAGGTTTCTAACAGTGAAATGTCTTAAAAAAATCACTTAAATTACCCTTAAATTAGAACCTACGGAACCAAACGTACATAATGAACAGTTTTAGGGGTGAAACGATTTCTCAAGTAATTCGAATTACTCGATAAAAAAATTAATTGATTTATTTTCTGTTCCTCGAGGAATCGTTGAATTAATTTTAAAATGCAGAGCGCCGAATTTAGCGGGGACTTTTAATGTGAAACAGCGCGCCTAGCGTTACGTCCCCCACAAACAGGAAGCGGGAAGTGGAGGAGGCAAAGGGTTTTTGAAGTGGTGGATTGTGATTAATGTACCTTAATAACAGAACGACAGCACTGTGGGGTGCTGATTATTAGAAATACTGTCTACTGTGTGTGTGGTTAGTTTATTACAACAGAGACACATTCTCCACTTAAGTAAACACAGCGCTGTGAAGTTAAGAATATATATAAATACATGTTAAAGTTAGCTGAGCTAACTTGCTGAGCCGGAATACACAGCCATGAACTTACTGTATTATGTCATTTAGTCTTAGTTATGTCAATTCATTAGACCTGAGTAGTGTAAAACGTTAAACAAATAAATAAATAATAATAATAATAATAATAATAATAATAATAATAATAATAATTTTCAGGTCACAAATATTTGTACAGGTCTTGAGAATCCACTGACTTGGTGGAAAAAGAAAATCCAATGTTTGTGCCTTTATTATTGATCAATTTGAAATAATTTATTTATTAATTATTACATATTATTATTCTTTTGTTTGCAGTGTGGACATGTTGTGAATTAAAAAAATTAAACCAGTTGGTCATTCATAATTAAGTGAAATTTATTTTTTTCTCCTGTGTATTTTAAATTGCTTTCTAGGCAAGAAAATGAGTTTAATCCGAATCAATCGATTAATTGAATCGTTTTTTTAGTAGAGTACTCGATTACTAAAATAATCGATAGCTACAGCCATAATATACAGTATATTAAAATTTGAGGTTAAAGCGAAACTTTAATATACTGTATATTAAAATTTTACAACCAAGCTGGACCATCCCAGCAGTTCAGTTTGGTGGTTTGATGGTTTCATTCATCTTCCTCTTGATTATATTCCAGAGGTTTTCAATTTGGTAAAATCAAAGAAACTCATCATTTTTAGATGGTCTCTTCTTTTCCCAGAGCTGTATATCACATACAATCAAATACACCTGGATCAGGTGTGTTAAAGCTAAATGGGTGGTGGAACCTCAGGACCAGGACTGGTCATCCCAAGTTATGTAATACATAACATATAAGAGATAGAATCTAGTACACATGATGCAGGTGTGCTAAATTAGAGTTAAAGCTAAATGTGATCTGGTGGTAGACCTCCAGACATTCTACAACATACAGCTCTGAAAAAAATAATAATAGATCACTTAAAAATGATGAGTTTCTTTGATTTTACCAAATTGAAAACCTCTGGAATATAATCAAGAGGAAGATGGATGATCACAAACCATCAAACCACCAAACTGAACTGCTTGAATTTATTTTGCACCAGGAGTAAAGCAGCATAAAGTTATCCAAAAGCAGTGTGTAAGACTGGTGGAGGAGAACATGATGCCAAGATGCATAAAAAAACTGGGATTAAAAACCAGGGTTATTCCACCAAATATTGATTTCTGACTCTTAAAACTTGAATATTAATATTTTTATTTATAGTTTCTTTGCATTATTTGAGGTCTGAAAGTTCTGCATCTTTTTTGTAATTTCAGACATTTCTCATTTTCTGTAAATAAATGCTCTAAATGAGAATATTTTTATTTGGAATTTGGGAGAAATGTTGTCTGTAGTTTATAGAATAAAACAACAATGTTCATTTTACTCAAACATAAACCTATAAATAGCAAAATCAGAAACTGAAGCGATCTCTTCATTTTTTCCAGAGCTGTATATATATATATATATATATATATATATATATATATATATATATATATATAGAGAGAGAGAGAGAGAGAGAGAAGCCATTTATTCTTCAATACATGTGAATGTGTGTGATCACATGACCTGAGAAGAATGGTCTTGCCCAACCCCCAATCCCAGATCAGTGGCAGCAGCAGTGTTTATTTTGCTCCTAATCTCATTAGCTTTGCTTTGCTTTGATTTAAAGATTGTGTTGTATGATGTAATGATGTTACAGCCCATGTTAGGAACCAATTTATCAGGCTTACTATACATATAAACATTTACATTATCTATTCCTTCAAATATATCCATATATACACATTTCAGTCAATTTCTGGAGATCTATACATGCAAAATCACCAGTTTAACCAACCCACCAATGCCAGGACCAATGGCCAGTGTTGTATACCTACAATATCCATATATATATTGCTATTTCAGTCACTTTAAAGACTTTAAAGATTTTAAAGTTCACCAATTCTAACACACTGTCTTGTGCAATACTACTATCAGTACCACTAATACAGATGTTCTTAAAACATGCAACACCACTTATTTAACTAGACTATTGATGCCAGGACCAATGTCCAGTGTGATACCCCTATAACATCCATACATATTGATATTTGAGTCAATCTGACGAGAGCTACGCATGACAAACCACTAATTTAACCAGTCCACCAATGAATGTCTAATGCAATACCCCTACAATATCCATATGTACTGCCATTCAAGTCAACTTTATGCCCTTAAAATGTGCAAAACCAACAATTTAACCAGTTCACCATTGCAAACACCACTATCTATATCACTACTACAAATGTTCTTAAAACTTATTAAACTTAACAGGTCTACTGAGGCCAGGACCAATGTCCAGTGTAATACCTCTACATGTCCATTTATATTGATATTTCAGTCAATTAGATGTCCTTAAAATGTGCAAAACCAACAATTTAATCAGTCCACTAATGCAAGTACCAATATCTCGCTTTAACAAGGCTCTCTGTTCAATCTGATACCCCAACAATATCTATATATATTTAAATTCTTGTCAATTAGATGTCCTTAAATGTGCAAAAGCATTATTTTGACCAGTCCACCAATGCAAGGACTAATGTCCAGTGTAATATCCCTACAATATCCATATATATTGCTATTTCAGTCAATTTGAATACCTTAAAATGTGCAAAACCAACAGTTTAACCAGTTCACCAATGCTAACACCACTGTCTAGTACAATACTATGATCAGTACCACTAATACAGATTATTTAACCAGACTATTGATGCCAGGACCAATGTCCAGTGTGATACTCCTATAACATCCATACATACGCATGACAAACCACTAATTTAACCAGTCCACCAATGCCAACACCACTGTCAAGTGTGACACCCAAACTATATCCATAAATATATTGATATTTGAGTTAATTTAATGAGACCACAGTGTAGTGTAGTGCACCAACATATCATTTGTGTCTTAGACAATAAAGCATAGCAACATAGCAAAGTGGTAGAGCATCAAGTTAGTTTAGTTGTCTTCTACTTCTTCTTATTCCTTGAATCGTCACTGTATATTGCTTTACTTGGCACCATATGCTACATGCTAATACAGTAGTAGGCTACCACCAAACCTATAGGCTACATATCTAAGCAACATCAGCATCACTAGCATCACTAGCATCCCTAGCACCTCTAGCATCACTAGCATCACTATAGCATCACTAGCATCGTGACGTACAAGTGAGTAAATGAGTAAATGAGTGTACTTACTATTTCTCTGGGCTGTTGAGCCAAAATGGCGAAGGTAGACACGCGATCACATAAGCATTTTGTGTGGGATGCATCGGTGAGCACGGTTTTGCATCCTTTGGACGACCAGGTTCCCCAGGAATCGTTCCTGCCAGGAGATGAAGAGAGAGGGAAAAAACAAGCAGAAAGAGAAAGAAAAAAAAAGAAAAGAAGAAGGGTAGATCAGAGATCGGATCAAATCCCCGAGAGCGAGTGGCTCTCGCTTTAACGAGGCTCTCTGGAAAGCCTGTCTGGCTGTAAATCCCAAAACAATGCGGCATCTAATCTACTTATCCCTCGCCAGTGTCGAGGAACGGAGATCGGGCGGGAAAAGAAAGTAGTCTACAGCGTGTCGGGTAAACGAGAACAGTAAGAACTGCGAGAACAGCGAGCGCCTGAAAACGGGTGCGATCCAGCGTATCGGTGGTGGAGGAGCTGTCCAATGTTGGGCGGTGCTGAAATTGTAAAATAATGAGGTTTATAATAATAAAACATACAGCGATCGCTAGATTTGAGATAGGAGATTTGAGATTTCAGCACCACCGGTGCACCGGACAGCTCCTCAGAACGATTAAGAACCCACCCGTATTTTGGTGGGTTGTAGCGCTGGCTGTTGTCAATGTTCGCGACTGGCTTTTTTTTATTAGTATTAATTCGCGTTGATTTAGCGTCAACTACGCTTCAATGGCTAATAGCACATTTTGAAAGAGCGGTTGTCAAACATAACCTGCAAGCAGAGATTTAAGGCTGAAAAATGCGTGCGCTCACCTTTTTTTCCTTTTTTCTTCCTTCTTTCCTTCCTTCTTTTCTTCTTATACCCGTTTTTAGTCCTATACCTCCCTTTTTCTCTCCGTCTCCAGCTCTGATATATTAGCGGCTTTTGCGATCTTTCCTAAGGGATATATTTTCACCCTGGAAACGGTGCGCGGCTTCAGATTGATACTGTTCCCTCTCGCTGGAGGAGGTGGTGGTGGTGCGGGCGGAGCGGGGGTATGGCGGCGGGGGGATGCGGATGGTGGTGGTGGATGGGTGGATGGATGGAAGCGCCAGGGAGGGGAGGGCATAGTCGCGCACGACTCGAGCGCTTGAGAAAAACACGCTATAGCCTATTTAACGTCATTCAAACCACACCGAGCGAGCCGCGCGGGCGTCCGCCGCGCGTGCTCCGCGCGCTCCGCCGCCGCTTTTCGCACGCAAAAAACTGGGAACCTGCGCCGCACCTCCCCGCCAGATAGGACTGGATGGTAGCAGCCGGTTTTCCTCGCGCTGGCACGCGAGAGAAGAAGGGAAAAACACCTTTCCTGCACTCGTGCAGCTCGTGCTATCTTTCTATCTCTCTTTTTATTTGTTGGTTTTCTTTTTTGGAGGGCTTTTTTGGGAAATACTCTTTTTCAAAACTCGATTGGAATCGTTTGAGGAGTTTGGAGTTTGTTCACGCGTTATTTACGCATTATTTGCGAAGTGTTTTCCTTTAACCCTTTAAACTCCTGCAAATCAGTGCTGGACACACTGCTTTCGACTTATGTTGGATTAAAAGATCAATTTTCTTATTTTTTTCGTCATATTCTGTATCTGGCACTTGTTTTTAATACTGTACAAAATAATAAAGGATGCACTTCTTATGTAATTTATTTGGCGATCTACACTCTACACTCTTTTACAGTAACAGTAAAATAAAAAGTAAAAGCATAAAAATATTATTTGGAGCAAATGCCATAAGAAGGAGAATTTTTGTGGGCTACAGAAAATATTAGAACCAAAAACCAACTAATTTAAATGATAGAGAAAGTAATTGCAACTAAAAACTAAAACAACTATAATTAGAACTAAAAAACAAACAATATGGAAAGTAATTACTACTTAAAACTAAAACTATAACTATAATTAGAAATAAAACCAACCAATTTGTATGATAGAAAGTAATTAACACTAAAAAAATCTTAAACTAGAACTATAATTAGACTAAAACCAGCTAATTTGTATGATAATAATTAAAATTAGATCTAGAAATGTTTTATATACTGTAAAAAAAAAAAAAGATTTTATTGTGAAAAATATATGTTTAGATGAATTTCTACTAAAAGGCTTTCATTGTCAATGTTATGTTATTTATTTGGAGATAAATACTCTACACTCTTAAAAATACAGTAAAGAAAAACAACTTTAAGGATTATTTGAAGCACTGCCATAAGAAGACTCATTTTATTTAAATTTTAGAACTAAAAACTGACCAATTTGAATTTAGGAAAGTAATTAAAACTAAATTAAAACTAAAACTATGACTATAATTAGAACTAAAAAACAAACTTTGTATGATAGAAAGTAATTAAAACTAAAAGTAGAAATAGAAATAGAATTAGAATTTTTGTTGTATTCCAACTTTGAAACCCATTTTAGGGCTGTAATGAATCAGTAAATAGGCAGATCTAATAATAATTTTGACATTTTGTGACGAATGTTTTTATATACTGTAAAAACAAATAAAATTAAAAGAAGACTTTATTGTGCAAAATATACATGTAGATTAATTTCCACTAAAAGTTTGTTAAAAACTTCTATTATTTATTTGGAGATAAATACTCTACACTACACTACAAATACAGTAGAAGAAAAAAATCTAAAAATAATTTTGAAGCAATGTCATTAGGACAACAAAAATTGATAGAGAAAAAAAATATGAATTGTCTGCTGAATTGATTAATTTTTTAAACATAGTAAATATATACTGTTCACAAAAAGAACATTTAAGATATACTTACTTCATATACGTATATATATATATAAATAAAATTCTAGATGGCACTAACTGCACTATAACGCTGTAGCGCTTGGCATGCACCAGCCCTAAAGCCCAGTAGACTACGTACTATAATAGAACAAACTGGAGACTGATGATCATAATTAATGTTGCTTAATTAACGGTCCTCCACCGTCTACACCATGTGACTGTTTGCATATGTCTGCTGTCATTCTCCATCTCCCAGCCTGTCTAACGGTGTTACGGGGTGAGATAGGAAACGACGTGCAGAGGAAAGTGAATAATAAATCAGTTTATTTTAATAATAAATGGCGTTTATTAGCATCATGGGAGGCTTATCTTTTACAGACGTTTTTTTTAAACCATAGTATCTAAACTTCTACCTACAGAGTAATGAATGTCAACACCTGAATGACTTGTTAAACCTTTGGTAGAGACAGTTATTCCAACAAAAGAAGGGTATATTTATTTTTAAAACCCTTGATTTCAGAAGAAACAATGAATAAGCAGGTGTCCTAATAGGTAAATTTGGTTCTTTTTAGGTAATAATTATATAAATAACTGGTATTATTATCTCCTCTTTCAACCCAAGTTTCAAAAGCTTTGGGACAGCCTGTCTCTCAGCGGATGCTGGTCGAAATATTTGTGGTTTCTTAGCGGGTGATGGACACTGATGCCAACTGGCCAGTGTGTCTCCAGCCTGGTTTCACTGAGAGCTATGAAAGCTGGCACAAGAGGGGGAGGGGCATAGGGGTTGGTCAGCAGTGCACAAATGAATGTGGAGGGGAAAAAGATAATAAAACAAGAACAACCCTAGAGACTAGTGCACCCAACCTGCAGATGGAGATGGTTCTGTTACAACCCCGTTACAACCCCGTTACAACCCTGTTACAACCCCGTTACAACCCTGTTAAAATCTTGTTGGTCAACAGTGTGCAGATGTGTTAGGAACCAAAAAAGACAACCAAAAAAACAATCCCATTACAATCCAATTACCACCCTGTTACAATCCCACTCCAACCTTGTTACAATCCTATTAAAACCCTGTTACAATCTCATTACAACCCCATTACATCATCATTACATCCCTGTTACAACCCTCTTACAATCCCATTACCACCCCCTCTTGATCCTGTTACCACCCTGTTACGATCCCGTTACCACCCTGTTATAATCCCTGTTACAATCTCATTACAATCACGTTACCACCCTGTTACAACCCTGTTACAGTGTTCCAGTGAACTAATTCAACAGGACAATGCTCGTCCACATACTGCTGCCATCTTAAGAGCTTACCTTAAATATGCTATGCCAGGGCCAATGAATAAGTTGATCAACAGTGCACAAAAGGACCAAAAAATTAAAAATAAATGCTATACTATGGCCAATAACTTGGTCAACAGTATGCAAATGTATTGTGAGGAAAAAAGACGACCTAAAACCCCTAACAACCGTGTTACCACCCTGTTACAATCCAGTTACAACCCTGTTACCACCCTTTTACCAACCTGTTACAATCCAGTTACAACCCTGTTACCACCCTTTTACCACCCTGTTACAATCCAGTTACAACCCTGTTACCACCCTTTTACCACCCTGTTACAATCCAGTTACAACCCTGTTACCACCCTTTTACCAACCTGTTACAATCCAGTTACAACCCTGTTACCACCCTTTTACCACCCTTTTACCACCCTGTTACAATCCAGTTACAACCCTGTTACCACCCTTTTACCACCCTGTTACAATCCAGTTACGACCCTGTTAAAATCACTGTTACAACCCTGTTACCACCCTGTTACAATCCTGTTACAATCCCTGTTACAATCCCTGTTACCACCCTGTTACCACCCTGTTACCACCCTGTTACCACCCTCTTACAATTCTCACCTTCTTGATCGCTCGGGTGCACTAATTCAACAGGACAATGCTCGTCCACAAGACACAGATGCAAATAACAAAAGAAAAAAAACCCAGATAGAGGCTAGTCCACATGCACACTGATGCCCACCCACCCACACTGCAAATACAATCGTGTTACAGCCCCATTAACAAAAATCTGCTTTATTTAAAAACTTATGTACAATTGTAAGTACAAAACACATCCACATTAGCACCCAAACCTCAAGCACCTTTGACCTTTTAAAAAAAAAAGAATACTGGACAAAAGAAAAATTAATGTTTGGTAGATAAATAGTTGCTACATTAATCACTTGGACATCGCTATAGAAAAAGCAAATGTCAAATTATTCCAAAACATTATAAAAAAAAAAAAAAAACATTTTAAGAACATATAAAAAAAAACATAAAAAAATGGTATGATGAAACTGGCACTCATTAGGACCACCCAGAAAGAGAAAGACACCACCCAGTGTCAGCATATTTGGGCTTTTTTTTTAAGGGGATGATGCTGCTTTAATAATGACATTTAATATGAATTTGAGTTAGTAAAAAGTTAAAAAACACAAATTTGGAGGAAAGAACGAACAAAAACAGCAATGAAAGAAAGGAAAAATTATACTGAGGAGAATAAAAGAGTTAAAAACAGAGTGACAGATGCCCCCCCACATTGTCTAATCGGAATTTTTGAGACAAATATTGTCGCTAATCCCAGACGCCTTGAGAGCAGCAGCAGGGGAGCAGGGGTTAAGAAGCTCAGGAGCCGAACAGGGAGGAGCTACAGTAGGTCATGTAGAGCTTTAGATCTTTTTAATAGATTTAAAACTTAATCTTCAATCAGACATGAGGCCAGTGAAGTTGATACGGGTGAAATGAGCTTAGATTATTAGAAAAAGCTGAGTTAAAAATAAAAAATGTTTTACGGGAAGTATTTGTTGATAATGTAAATTCCAGACGTCAAGATGTTTTAAAAAATAAAGATTTGTAGCTTTGTACAACAGCAGTTTTATAAAAAAATTAAGTTGAAGTTAAAATTAATTTTAATTGAGTTGTACTCACCTGAAAATTTCGTTTAACATTATATTACTTCACCTGAATCACATTTAGAGTGTAAAAAAAAGAGAAAAGACAAAAAAATTCAATGCAGCTTAATGAACTTTTTGGATTTTGGAGTTTTTAACTCAATGTTTTTTTTTAAGAAAAAACACCAGTCGTGGCAACTAGAAGAACTGTAAATACACACACAAAGTCACATTAAAACTTAATATTTTTTAGTTGATTAAAAATTTTAAAATCCTGAATCATTTTCGTTTTACTTTATAATTAAATGCTACTTTGTGTTTGTCTATCACTTAAAATCTCAATAAAATACATTTAAGTTTGTGGTTGTTAGGTGAAAAAATGTGAAGGGAGTATGTTTAAAGGGTATGAATACTTTTGCAAGCCACTGTATTTGGAGCTCTTCAAGGGAAGGAAACAAGCAATATGCAAATGTATGGTGCCAGGAGCCTATGAGAAAGCTGTATAACCCACCAGCTTTAAATATGGAGTCCCACCAGCTTTAAAAAGTAAAAATAACTTTCATTTTTAATTTTTTGGTTAGCCTAATTTAAGTCCTATGAAATGTGTATCATTAGTTCTGCTGACTATCCTTATAATTCCTTATTTATATCCTTATAAATAATTTGTGTCAATCAGATATTTTACATTAATCAAATTCGTGATTCATGGTGAAGTTTTGCAGCAGGACTAAAGCAGCATAAAGTTATCTAAAAGCAGTGTGTAAGACTGGTGGAGGAGGACATGATGCCAAGATGCATGAAAAAACTTTCATTAAAAACCATCAGGGTTATTCAACCAAATATTGATTTCTGAACTCTTAAAACTTTATGAATATGAACTTGTTTTTTTTTTTTGCATTATTTGAGGTCTGAAAGCTTTTTTTTTTTTTTGCATCTTTTTTTGTTATTTCAGCCATTTCTCATTTTCTGCAGATAAATGCTCTAAACTTCCAGGTTCCTTTAGATGCTCTGGTATATTTCTAAAGTTCTTAGGCTTTTAGGCGTTTCTACTGTGAACTAATTCTCCTCCAGTTTGGGTAAGTAAGCTGCTTTGATGAGCGTTTCTAAATGATTAGGTCTCACTTCTGTTTGAAGTCTTAAGAAGTGTTAAAATCATGACATCCCCTCGGTGCTTAAAGAGCGGGACGTCCAACGCCCTTCTTCAGAGAGATCTGCTGGAGGATTCTAACAGCATGAGGTCCTTTTGATTATTCATAATTATCTCATTCATCACTTTTAGGGAACGTATTTTGGTGGGAAGTCGGAGATTAGGAGGAAAGGCTGGTCCTGCTGAGTTTATTTGATGTTCCAGACTTTCCCCCAGACTCATCCTTCTGCTGCCAATAAACCAACAATTATTCACGTTTTAATAACGCTGTAATAACCACTATATATTATTAACTGAAATAAGGTATTAATATTAGGATTATAAGTACATTTTGATTTAGAGAACACAAATGTGATATACAGGTTGGATGCTAAGGTGCTGTACGGTGATTGTTAGGGTGGTGCTATACAAGATGTAAGGTTTTAATTGGGGGTTGCTAAGGTGCTGCTAAATGGTGGTATGATATACAGTGGTGGTATGACATAGCTGTTGGTTGTTAAGGTGTTGCTAGGTGGTTTCTAAGGTTTTGCTATGGTTGCAAAGGTGTTGAGAGGCTGTTGCTAAGGGCATGTTAAGGGACTGCTTGGTGGTTTCTAAGGTTTTGCCATGATATGGCTATTGGTTTTTAAGGTGTTGCTAGGCAGTGACTAGGGTGCTACTAAGTGGTTGCTACATACTGCTTTGCTACTGATGTTGGTTGCTTAAGTGTTGCTAAGGATTTGTTAGGGGGTTGCTACGTCATTGCTATGATATAGCTGTTTGCTAAGGTGTTTGAACTGTAGGTGGCTGCTAGGGGTTTGCTCTGGTACAGATTCTGGTTAGCTGTTGTTTCTAAGGTGATAATAAGTGGCTGCTAGGGTTTTGCTCTGGCATAGTTACTGATTCCTAAGCTGTGTTGGGTGATTGTCAATAAGTGTTAGCTAAGGCGTTACTATGATAAAGCAATTGGTTGATAAGGTGCTACTGGGCAGTGGCTTCTCTGTGATGCTTGGTGTTGGTTTTTAATGTGTTGCTATGATGTAGATGTTGGTTACTATGGTGTTACAAGGCAGTAAGTTGGTTAAGAGGGTATATGTTGGTTCAGAGATGGTTTAGGATGTCTTTAAGAGAAGGGGGTTTGCGGGGTATCTGTGGGAGGACGATGAGGCCAGGAGCTAAAAAACTCTGTTCCTTACAGTTAATCCTGTTAGAATAAACTTCAGGACTCTGAACTCTGCAGGATCCACAAACACATTCCACTCGAATCGCCAGTTTCAGTCCCTTTTACAGTGAGCCGTTTAACGGCTCTGACACTTCTATGCAAATAAGCTGTTGCTGGCCACGCCCCATGTTCACGCTAAGCATTTATCACACACTTTAGTGCACTGATTTTCAACTGGTGATTCGCGACCCCAAATTTCTAGGCGGGTCTTGGACAGCTTGTTGATATAGCTATTGGTTTCTGAGGTGTTGCTAGGCAGTGGCTAAGGTGCTGCTAAGTGGTTAATAAGACGGTGGTGGCATTATATAGCTGTTGGTTGTTAAGGTGTTGCTAGGTGGTTTCTAAGGCTTTGCTATGATATAGCAATTGGTTTCTATAGTGTTGCTACGCAGTTTCTAAGGTGCTGCTAAGTGGTTGATACATGCTGCTTTGCTACAGAAGTTGGTTGCTTAGGGGTTGATGGGCTGTTGTTAAGGGGTGGTTGCTAAGGTGTTGCTATGACGTAGCTGTTTGCCAGGGTATAGGCACTATACTGTATTATAAATATAATTAATGCACATATAATATTTTGTTCTTGTCGTATATATTGGGGGAAAAAGGAGAGAGAGTAGTTTTGAGATGTAAAATTTTATGTAGGGAAAGCAGCTCAGCTTCCTCTACATGTCCTTTACAGGTAGCTGTGCTGTTAAAATAGCAATCCGCCAAAGTTCCGCCAGAGTTTACCTGATTCTTAAAGAGAACGAATGGCGAGTGACACTCTGATTGGTTTATTTCATGTTAAGCTCAAAATTAACCACACTCATGATTAATTAAGAGAATTAATACATGACTTTTGCACATTTTAAGCTGCGCAATGTGTACTTTTCCTGTCGTTATGATAGTGAAGACACACTGACACGCTGCCCTAAATCAAGCTGCACGGTGCACAATTGATGGCTCGCATGTAGCTCAATAAAATGGGACCCTTCTCTATACAGGAACACTATTGGAATTGGTTTTATTTTAATATTAAAGTGTGATTTTATCCTGACGGTGCATGTGACCGTTCTCTGTAGCATAATACACTTCACTCCTTCACTGTTTATTAATCCATGTGAAACTCACTCAGCAGTACCTTCAGCTCCATCAGTACTCTTCTGAATAATTCACTGAGCTGAGCTGGAACTGATGACGAGACAGAACCGTAACGGCTGATCAATGTCTCAATGCCACACTGATCATCCATCAGAACCCGCCGCAAAGAAACCGCCTTTATCTACAGACCCTGCCTTCAGCCCATCACCGGCTACAGGACCACCAGCGTCTATAAAGCATCTATAATAGCTTCTATAAGAACATCGATAATTAATTTAATTTCTACAAATGTCCTAATGCCGCAATTTTAGTTTTTTTAAATGGTAAAAAAAAAAAAATAAAGAGCATCTAGAGTGTTCTGAATGAACCAAATGTTGTAGTACCTGGTTTTGCTCTGGCAAAGCTACTGGTTGCTAAGGTGTTGCTTGGGGGTTGCTAAGGTTTTGCTTTGTTAAAGCTACTGGTTTCTAAGCTGATGTTGGGTGACTGCTAAATATTTTCTAAGTTGTTGCTAAGGTTTAGCTCTGGCATAGCTACTGGTTGCTAAGGTGTTGCTTGGTGGTTGCTAAGGTTTTGTTCTGGTATAGCTACTGGTTGCAAAGCTGGTGTTGGGTGATTGCTAAGTATTTTTTAAATTGTTGGTAAAACATTGCTATGATATATCTGTTGCTTGCTAAGGTGGTGCTAGGTGGTTGCTAAGGATTTGCTCTTGCATAGCTACTGGTTGCTAAGGTGTTGCTTGGTGGTTGCTAAGGATTTGCTCTGGCATAGCTACTGGTTGCAAAGCTGGTGTTGGGTGATTGCTAAGTATTTGCTTGGTGGTTGGTAAGCCATTGCTATGATATATTTGTTGGTTGTTAAGGTGTTGCTAAGGTGTTGCTAAGGTTTTTCTCCAGCATAGCTACTGGTTGCTAAGGTGTTGCTTGTTGGTAGCTAAGGTTTTCCTCAGTTATAGCAACTGGTTGCTAAGCTGGTGTTGGGTGATTGCTAAGTATTTGCTTAGTGGTTGGTAAGCCATTGCTATGATATAGTTTTAGGTTGTTAAGGTGTTGCTAAGGTGTTGCAACTCCTTAGCAATCACCCACCATCAGTGTTCCTAATGTTTTACTCTGGTACAGCTACTGGTTGCAAAGCTGGTGTTGGGTGATTGCTAAGTGTTTGATAAGTGGTTGGTAAAGCATTGCTAATGTATAGTTGTTGGTTGCTAAGGTGCTGTTCGGTCGTTGCTAAAGTTTTGCTTTGGCATTGCTACTGTTTGCTAAGCTTGTGTTCTGTAATTGCTAAGGTTCAGCTAAGTGGTTGTTAAGGTGTTGCTAAGACATAGCTGTGGGTTGTTAAGGAGGTGCTAAGTGGTTGCTAAGGTTTTACTCTGGTATAGGTACTGGCTGTTACGCTGGTGTTGGGTAATTGCTAAGGAGTTGCTAATTATTTGCTAATGTGCTGCTAAGTGGTTGTTAAGGCATTGTTACAACAGATTTTCTGGCAGGGAAGCAGAATTCATTCTACAAATTCTACAGTGTGAAGTATAGGGAGACTCCACCCACATAGGTGATGATGACAGAACGTAGTAAAGTTTCAGTCGCTAACGATCAGTCGCTAAGACTAAAATACAGTAAAGTTAATCTGAAAGGCTTTTCTCTGGCGAATCCCCAAAACTCCCATTATTGGGACTCTTCACAGCCACGTTTATCAGTATACTCTATTTTTTTCCCCATAACCGCTCTCAAAAACCAATTAAAACCAGCCTCCCCCTCACCAGTTCAAACAAACAGACACGTGCGGCAGGGCAGGGTAGCACGGGCATGTTCGGCGGGCATGTTCGGCGACTGTTTACTCGCCCTGGCCGATTCAGTTTTTGTGCGCTGGGTAAATACGTTAGCGGGCAAATTAATTAGCGAACATGTGTACACATAAATAACGAGGCAAGCAGATTAGAGAACTAAAGAGCAAACAGAGGATCATGAATACGCATGAAATTCACGGCATTAGCTGCGGTTGATGGATGGCGGCACCGTAGAGTCTCTCCAAAGTCTCTCTCGCCCTCTCTCACTTCCGATCAATCGATTTTTCTCTTTCGCACAATTGCTTTCTTTCTCTCTACCTCTACATTTCTCTTTATAAATCAATCTCTCTCACAATCTTTCTCTATCTCTCCCATTTGTCTCTCTCTCTATTATTTTCCCCCTCTCAATCTTTCTCTCTCTATATCTATCTCAATCTCTCCCTTTATCTCTCTCTCAATGTCTTTCTTTATCTCTTGCATTCTCTGTCTCTATTGTTCAATTCAATTCAATATAGCTTTATTAGCATGACTGTGAATTACAGTGTTGCCAAAGCATTATAACAATTAACAACAATGGTATATGAACATACACAACAGACATAGTAATATTTATAACAGAAAATAATTATGATTATTATAATAATTATATCATTTATCAATAATTATAATTATATAATAATAATCATTTTCTCTGGGATGGGGTCCCCAGGATTTTAGAGGTCTTTTTTGAGGTGTTACCCACTGTCTCTCAGGCTGTGACACGCACTAATGTATTTGGCAGCGAGAGGGGGCGGTGTGCCCCTCCCCCAGAGTGATCCGTAATTTTTCTGATAGCGAAATTTTTTCAAAATTTGGAATTAAATCATTAAATTTGTTAATAAAGAAATTTCGTGTTTCTTTGAATTTTTCACACTGTAGAAGGAAGTGCATCTCCGTCTCGACCTCACCTGTCGTACAGTGAGCACACAGTCTCTCCTCTCTGGGCAGCAGGACTGTTCATACCTGCCGGTCTCTACGGCCAGTCTGTGGTCACTGAGTCTGTACTTGGTCAGGATCTGTCTCTGCTTTCTATCTCTGACAGTCAGGAGATATTCCTCTAATTTATACTCTGTTTTTAGGGCCCGATAGCATTCCAGTTTGTTTTGAGTTTGGATTTCTTTTTGCCAATGTTCCAGATAATCATTCAGACTGTGTTTGGTGATTTGCCTGATGTTGAGTTTGGGTGGTAAAGCAGTGCTGGGCTGAGGCTGCTGTCTATTAATATCTGTTAGAGGGTTAATAAGCCTCAGGACCAGCTGACTGAGGGAGCTCTTTTCAGGGTTCAGTTCTTGGGTCTGTAACGCCCTAAATTGCAGCGTGTCACTGGGACTCGTCTTCAGGTGCATCCAGAAATTTAGAGCTCGTTTTTGGATGTTGATGATCAGAGGAAAATCGGCCTAATTCTGCCCTGCGTGCGTTGGTTGGAGTTTTTCTCTGAACTTTTAGAATCATTCTACAGAATTCTGCATGCAGGACTTCTGTTGGATGCTTATCCCATCTACAGTAGTGTAGCTGTGCTGACTGAGTGGACCCCATACCTCACTCCCGTACAGCGCAATGGGCTGGATCACACCATCAAATACTTTACACCAGATTGCTCTGTGAGCTTTATCTTTTAGTGCATTCACTGCCGAACTGAAGCTCCCGGATGCAGTAACGACGAGGCCGAGGTAAGTGTACTGCATCGTGTGTTCTAGGGCGGTGCTGCCCAGACTGAACTGGTATCTGTGTTCCTGACATCTGGGCTTCTTTTGGAAGATCATAACTTTGGTCTTTTTCATGTTTACTGCCAGGGCCCAGTTCTGGCAGTACTGCTCCAGCAGGTCCAGGTGCTGCTGAAGCCCCTGTGCAGTGGGAGACAGCAGCACCAGGTCGTCTGCGTAGAGCAGGAACTTCACCTCCCCACCCTGTAGAGTGAGACCAGGAGCTGCAGACTGTTCCAGCTGCACCGCTAACTCATTAATGTAGATATTAAAGAGTGTTGGACTCAGACTGCAGCCCTGCCTCACTCCTCTTTTCTGAGTGAAAAATTCTGTATGTTTGTCTCCAATTCTTACTCCACATTTGTTTCCCAAATACATCGATTTAATGATGTCATAAACTTTACCCCCTACACCGCTCTCCAGAAGTTTATCATATAGTCCTTTGTGCCAAATAGAATCGAATGCCTTCTTAAAATCTACAAAACAGGCAAAGATTTTTCCATTTTTGGTTTGATGTACGTGTTGGTTAATTAGGGTGTGTTCTCTCTCTCTCTCTCTCTCTCTCTCAAGCTCTCTCTCTAATTTCTATCCGTCAACCTCTTTCTTTCTTTCTCCCCTGTCTCTTTCTCTCTGTATCTCAATCTATTTCTCTTAACCTCCCGACTTCTACATTTATCTATATCTATCTCAAGCTCTCCTTATCTCTCGCAATCTGTCAATGTCTCTTTCTATCTCTTGCAATCTCTCTCTTTTATTCTCACAATCTCCATCTTTTTCTCTATTTCTCTACATTTCTATTTATCTCTTAATCTCTCGCAATCTCTATCGCTTGGTTTTTCTCTATTGTTTTCTTGACCTCTACATTTCTATACATCTCTGTCAACTTCTCAAATTCTCAATCTCCATCTCTGGCAATCTCTCTCTCTCAAACTTTAGTTTCCTCTACTGCTATCTATCTATCTATCTATCTATCTATCTATCTATCTATCTATCTATCTATCTATCTATCTATCTATCTGTGTTTATCTATATATCTGCCTTTCTTTGTGTCTTTTTGTCTTTCTGCCTGTCTGTCTATTTATGCAAGTCTATCTATCTATGCAAGTCTATCTATCTATGCAAGTCTATCTATCTATCTATCTATCTATCTATCTATCTATCTATCTATCTATCTATCTATCTATCTATCTATCTATCTATCTCCTTCTCTTTCTCTGGCAATCACTCTCGAACTTTCTCTCAAATTCTCGTTTTCTCTATTGTTCTCTCTACCTGTACATTTCTATGCATCCGTCAACCTCTCAACCTCTGTCAATCTCTTTCTATTGTTCTCCCTCTCTCTATCTCGCTATCCATCTCTCTCTCTCTCTCTCTCTCTCTCTCTCTCACTATCCATTTCTCACTCTCTCTCTATCTCTATCTCTCTCTCTCTCTCTCTCTCTCTCTCTCTCTCTCTCTCTCTCTCTCTCACTATCCATTTCTCACTCTCTCTCTATCTCTCTATCTCTCTCTCTCTCTCTCTCTCTCTCTCTCTCTCTCTCTATCTCTCTCTGTCTCTGTCTCTGTCTCTGTCTCTGTCTCTGTGTGTGTTTTAATAATACTCCTGAGCTCAGATCCATTCCAGTAGTTGAAATTCGACTCGTGTGGTCTGGGTTCAATAGAAATTGAATTTGTGGAATGTGCTTTCTCTATTTTCTTATCTATCAGAGTGCGGGACGAGGCCGGCTCTAGTGTCGCTCGTACTCTCGCTCGTACCGCCACAGAAGCACAGCGCAGTTTTTATATTTGGGAGTTATTAGGATTAAATACAGGCCATATTCAATTTGCAATACGAGTAGAAAAAGGGGGGAATTTATACTGAAAATTAAATTAATAAAAGAGTAGCAGACAATGCTATTCACTTCATATGGACAAAAGTATTGGGACACCAATACTCCTGCTCATTCATCGTTTCTTTATACTGCTTTTGTTGGAGTAACTGTCTCTACTGTCTTGAGAATTAATGCAATCTACTAGGTTTTTGGGTAGTGTTCCTCCTGTTGAGAGATAATACAGAGTCATGGTTTTGGACTGAGGTTGGGAATAGAGCCAGGATGAGTTTTAGGATTAAGTTTTGATTAAAGTTGAGACTAGGGCCAGGATGAATGTTGGGATTAAGTTTTGGATTGAGGTGGCGAATAGGGCCAGGATTGGTGTTGGCATTAAATTTTGGATTGAGGTTGGGATTAACGATTTTGGATTGAGGTTAGGACTAGGGCCAGGATTAGTGTTGGATTATAGATTTTGAAATAAAGTTAAGACTAGGGCCAGGAGTAGTGTTGGGATTTAGTTTAGGATTGACGTTGGGAATAGGGCCAGGATAAGTGTTGGATTAAGTTTTGGATTAAAGTTGAGACTACGTCCAGGATTAGTGTTGGGATTAAGTTTTGGCTTGAGGTTGGGATTACAGTCAGGATGCATTTAAGGATTAAGTTTTGGATTGATTTTAGGACTAGGGCAAGGATGCATTTAAGGATTAATTTATGGATTAAGGTTGGGACTAGAGTCAGGATGCATTTAAGGATTAAGTTTTGGATTTAGGTTGGGATTAATAATTTTGGTTTGAGGTTAAGACTAGAGCTAGGATGAGTTTTGGGATTAAGTTTTAAATAAAAAATTGGGACTAAGGCCAGGATGCATTTAAGGATTAAGTTTTGTACTGAAGTTGGGACTAGAGCCAGGATTAGTGTTGGGATTAAGTTTTGGCTTGAGGTTGGGATTACAGTCATTTAAGGATTAAGTTTTGTACTGAGGTTGGGACTAGAGCCAGGATTAGTGTTGGGATTAAGTTTTGGCTTGAGGTTGGGATTACAGTCATTTAAGGATTAAGTTTTGTACTGAGGTTGGGACTAGAGCCAGGATTAGTGTTGGGATTAAGTTTTGGCTTGAGGTTGGGATTACAGTCATTTAAGGATTAAGTTTTGTACTGAGGTTGGGACTAGGGCAAGGACGCATTTAAGGATTGATTTTAGTATTGAAGTTGGGACTAGAGTCAGGATGGATGTTGGGATCAGTTTTAGGGTTATGAGTGTACGTCTACTTAAAATAAAAAAACTCATCAACAGTGCATCCTCACAATATTTACCTCATTGTATTTAGATCCTTAATTATTGATTAAATTCTGAATTTCACTGTTATGTTTTTAATGTCCACTGAAAATACACGTATTTCTCTTCATTTAGGAGTTTAAAAACGGTCTAGCTTTATGGAACCAGCTTTTCTCCACACATCTCCAGAGAACATGTCTACCACAGAGCCCATCTACACCAGATCAGGCCATAAGAACGTCATTTCCTGTTAACTGCAGGTTGAGGAACAATGGCTGAGTTAAAGCAGAAGCCTAAAAGAAGTTGGGAATGAAAGAGTCTGTGAAGAGCCCACCGATGGGCTGAGATGGGCTGGTGTTATCTCTCATGCTGCATCTTTGATGCTGGAAATGCGTCATTAAAAAACCTGAGCGTGCCTATCTCACCTCGCTTCTCAAAGCGGAGGAATTCGATAAGCGCTACATATTCATTTATATTCGCTTAGAATTTACAGAGTAATGAAGGAAACCAAGATTGCTTAGAAGTAAATTAACTAATTAAGTTAACACTGCAGCAGAACGGGGAAGAAAATGCAGTCAAATTATAGTAATTGGCAAAAAATAACATAACTGCAATTGCTCAAAAAAAAAAAAAAAAAAAAAAAAAATCTTTGCACTGGAAGATATGTACAGGTGATTATTACAGGTGTGGTTTGAAAAGAACTATATATATATATATATATATATATATATATATATATATATATATATATATATATATATATATATATATATATATATATATATATAAGATAAAAAGGCTCTCAGAAGAAATGCTAGACATGCCTCTATTACATTAAACACTCAAAGCTTGTCTGTCCATCGGTCGTCCAGCATGGGTTGTGGCTGGGTCTTCCAGCAT